>NC_136946.1:22909017-22959017 GCF_949987615.1 Pollachius pollachius | reverse complement strand
CATGATGTAGTCACTACACCAGCCCCCCCAGTCTTCACCTCAATATTCAAAATCCTCGCAGCCAGGAGGGCGAATGGCCCGGCCCCTACGACTGTTGGCAAAGTCAGGAGATGCGGGAAGAGGCGTGACATCGTCCATCACATCCTCTTGTTGGGCGGGGCGGGGGGCAGCGACGACCGGAGGGCCGCAAGCTCTGGGGGCTAGTAGGGGTTGGAGGGGGGGAGGGCCACGGCGTGGCAGAGGGGGTCGGATGGGTGGGCGGCCCCTACGCTGTGCCAGAGGCAAGTCTGGGGGCAGTTCAAGGTCCAAGTGGGCTGGTTTGAGGCAATCCACAGACACACACTCAGGCTCACCCCCCATGTCAACCATGAAGTTCTTGGCTCCAGCCTCGATGACACGGAAGGGTCCGTCATAGGGAGGCCGTAGCAGAGCCCGGTGGCCGTCGTGGTGGATGAAAACGTAACCCGCTGACTGCAGCTCCGGGGGCACCCGCGAAGCAGGGACGCCATGCCGCGTGGTCGGGACTGGGGCGAGGGCCCTGGCGCCGTCCAGCAGGGAGGCGCGCTGAGCGGAGGCTGACCAGGGGTCCGTCGACTTGGGGATGAAGTCCCCAGGGACCCGCAGCGGCTGTCAGAACACCAGCTCGGCCGACGATGACCGGAGGTCCTCCTTGGGCGCCGTCCTGAGGCTCAGCATGACCCACGGCAGTTTGTCGAGCCAGTTGCTGTCCGTGAGGCTGGCTCGAAGGGCGGCCTTCATGGAGCGATGAAAGTGCTCAAAAGGTCCGTTAGCCTGTGGGTGGTAGGCGGTAGTCCGGTGGAGCTTGACCCTCAGATTCTCGGCCACCGCCGCCAACAGCTCTGAAGTAAACTGTGGGCCACGGTCAGAAGAGAGGTCAGCCGGAGGGCCGTAGCGGGAGACCCACACCGCGATGAACGCCCGGGCCAGGTCGGGGGCTGTCGTTGAGGAGAGCGGGACTGCCTCTGGCCAGCGCGTCGTCCTGTCCACCATGGTAAAGAGGTAGGTGAAGCCGTGCGAGGGGGGCAGGGGTCCCACCAGGTCCACGTTGACATGGTCGAACCTCGGGCACCGAGAACTGTTCCAAGGGGGCCTTGACATGGGGATGCACCTTGGCGCATTGACAGGCAGTGCAAGTGTCGACCCAGGCCCTCACATCCCTCTTGAGCCCGTGCCAGACGAACTTCTCTGACACCAGCCGTGAGGACGGTTTTCTACCCGGGTGAGATAAGCCGTGTACCCCCTCGACGACGGGGCGTCTCCAGTTGGCAGGGACTACCGGCCTTGGCTGACCTGTGGAAACGTCGGACAGGAGCTTGGCCCCTGTGTCACTGAAGAGCACCTCCTCCAGGCGCAGCCCCGTGTTCGACGACTTTAGAGCTTGGACAGAGGGGTCGGCGGCCTGATCCACAGCCATGTGGGAGTAGTCCAAGTTCAGCTGGACCGCACCACCCCCCGCCCTGGAGAGACAATCCGCGACCACGTTGGACTTCCCAGCCACGTGCTGGATGTCTGTGGTGAACTCGGAGATGTAGAAGAGTTGCCGCTGCTGGCGGTCGGACCACGGCTCCGCTGTCTTGGACATGGCGTGTGTGAGGGGCTTGTGGTCCACGTAGGCCGTAAACTCACGGCCTTCCAGTAAAAAACTGAAGTGTCTGACCGCAAGCCACAGCCCGAGGAGCTCTCTGTCGAAAGTGCTTTACTTGCGCTCTCTCTGGGAGACAACTGGCGGCTGAAGAATGTGAGTGGCTGCCAGGCATCCCCAACCCACTGCTCGTACACCGCCCCCACGGCAAAGTCTGATGCGTCCATGGTGAGAGCCGTGGGCGCAGAGGGTGAGGGGTGGGCCAACATGGCCGCGCGGGCCAGGGCGTGGACCTTGGTGTCCTGGAAGGCCTTGACACGTTCCGCCGTCCAGTCAACCGGTTGCTTCAGAGCCCTGCCCTTCTGGGCCTCGTACAGCGGTCGCAGGATGTGAGCTATGTGGTGGAGGAAGCGATAGTAGAAAGTCACCATCCCGATGAGCCCCTTGAGCTCGCTGACTGTGCAGGGGCGTGGGAAGGATGCAACAGCTTCCACCTTCGAGGGGAGGGGGATCGCACCCTCCGCGGGGACCTGATGCCCTAGAAAGTCAAGGGTGTCCCATCCGAACTCACACTTTGCCGGATTGACAATCAGCCCATGTTGGCTGAGCCGCGTGAAGAGGGTCCGGAGGTGGGACAGGTGCTCCTCCTCCGTGGTGCTCACGATGAGGATGTCATCTAAGTAGACGAAGAGGAAGGGCAGGTCCTGGAGCACCGAGTGCATGAGGCGTTGGAAGGTCTGCGCCGCGTTCCTCAGGCCGAAGGACATTCGCAGAAACTCGTCTTACACCAGTATATAGACATAGTGGGGTAGCAATTTTTATGAAAGCTAAGCTAACTATAAAATACCAGTATACAGAAATAATGAGGTAACATGTTTTCTGAATGAAAGCACCTGTTTTTCTCATTCACAAGAATAGAGAGATAACTCCACTCTATTCATTTGTACAAATCTTTGGCAAATTGCTCCCAACATTAGCATATTACTGTAACGGATACAAATGGACTGCGCCTTTAAGACGCAAGATGCATGCAAAGTTAAGTCTATTACGGTTTTACGTCAACTCGGTCGCTGGGAGTGCTGCGGCGGTTATGAGCTTTTCGTTGCGGAGTGAGTCTGGACGTCAGTGAAAGCGACGGGGGAAAGAGGCTCTCCATGTAATTATTACGAGGAAGGACGCTGGCCTACTTGGTTGCCTAGAGCTACCCGAAGGCTGAGGACG
The DNA here is from genome assembly GCF_949987615.1 of Pollachius pollachius. Lineage (NCBI taxonomy): Eukaryota > Metazoa > Chordata > Actinopteri > Gadiformes > Gadidae > Pollachius > Pollachius pollachius. The sequence continues at coordinate 22,956,193 of NC_136946.1, read as the reverse complement.
TGTCAGGAGAAGTTTGCCCTGCCAGCCATCGCACATCCCGAAGTGGATCCCTGCTGCGGTATCTGTAACCCCTGCACCACACCTAACCATTTACACTGAAACTGAAGACACACACACACCGCAGACCGAACAGAACTGTGACTCTAACGAACTAACGCTGCGCTGGTACACACACACACACACACACACACACACACATGCACAACTGTATTTCGCTACGATACTTGATGATGTTGTAAATACCGGAATTGTCCTTTAAACATGCGCTGATCACGTGAACACACAACTGTTTTTTTTATCAGCTGATCCGCGGATCACTTCCGTCCCGAACCGTGAGGGTTGATCCGTACGGATCACGGGTAACCCGTGAACCGTTGCACCACTACTTTAGCATAGCATATTAGCATACTAATACATTTTTCAAGGCTGCAACAAGTGACCTCTGGAGAAATTAAAAACGTACAATCCTTTGTCATGGCTTCAAGAAAGTTTTCCCCGTAAGAAAATAATAAAAACATTCTGAAAGTGCGTCTCTGACACAGTGAGAGACGGCGATGAATATTCTGCCCGGATTTGAGGCGGGAAATGCCCTTGGGTAGTCAGGGTGAGCGGAGGGTAAACGCTGGGTTGCCTTGACGACGGGAAAGGCTGTGCTACGCCAATGGTTAATTGGCTCTTCCCATTAACCCTGAAAAAGTCTTTATTTTTTAAAGTGCTAACAGCGCTTACACAAGGGTGCTAGGGCTGGTTTAGGAGACCTCTCAGGTCTCCTAAACCTAAACCTAAACCTTATATCTCATATAAGGTGAGAGAGAGAGAGAACGCCACAGCACGCCCACACACACACAAACCCCTGACCCTGCCCTACACACCCACCCAACCGCAGTGAGATGTTTTGAATCAGTTCTAATACGGCTGATTTGATAAGTGTAATTATGAATAATACATTAGAATAAAGTCACAATCCCAGTACTTTAGAGGACGGACGCTGATTACACCTGATTACCCGCGCTGAATAGCCCGAGTCGTAATTCAATAAGTTGCCCACAGGGAGAACAGAGAGTCAGGGGAGTGTGTGTGTGTGTGTGTGTGTGTGTGTGTGTGTGTGAGAGAGAGAGAGAGTGAGTGAATGATTGATCTCTGTGCCGTTTCTTGAATTGCATTTTATTTTATATTTTCCAGTTTGTCATGGCTCTAGCTGTCCCTCCCCACTCCTTCCTCCTGGTCTTCCTCTCTCTCTCAGCGGAGGAGAGCCCCTGTAAGCCCCACCCCCCCCCCGCTGGAGAAGCCAACCCCAGCTTGGTATTCAGCTCGGAGGGACGGGCGAGCAACGAGAGGGCTGACACGACGTAGAAACATACACGTACACACACAGACACACTTTGTGGGTTATTGAGCGGCTTGAAAAAGAGATAAACGCTGAAGAAAACAAACAGGAAATGGTGGAGAGAGAGAGAGAGAGAGAGAGAGAGAGAGAAAGAGAGAGAGAGCGAGAGAGAGAGGGAGGGAGGGAGAGGGGGAGAGAGAGAGAGAGAGGCAGAGAGAGAGAGCGAGAGAGAGAGAGAGAGAGGGAATGGGTAAATGGGTTGGATGTTTTTCTTTCCAAGAGGATCTCCACATCTCTGCAGTAAGATAGTCGGCCCGTGAACGCAGTGGCGGAGCTAAAACATTTTCAGTGAGGTGGCCAGGGTGAGACCAGAGATTATTTTGGGCTGGCAGATAAATCTACATATGATAAGTCATCTTGAAAATTAGGGAATATTTAAGGCATGTACATGCCTTAAATATTACCTTAAATACAGCAGTGCCAATTATACAGCAGTAATATGTGTAGCAGAGTCAAATATACAACAGTAATATGGAGTATTATAATTACACAAATACTGTTTTAATAGTTATAACCTGACATGTCCGGCCTCCAGAGTCAATATGTGGAACGTTTGAGACTCGGTTTTTGTACCCCGACGTTCACATTCGTGGGTGCCCCCTATAAATGTGCTTCACGCTTTTGCCTCTCCCGTCAATGTTGTACTCCTCGGGAGAGGTGAGTGACGCTGTGGTCACAGAAATGTCCATGTTTTAGCCTCTGTTAAACTACATTCATGAGTTTACCTGCTAGCTTAAACTTATTGTGTAGTACGCTAACATATTTTTGTCATTTAATTTGTGTAGGAGCTCACGTTAATAACAGTTGACCGGAGGATATTGTTGTTATTTACACCTTTGTCAGGTATGTTTTCTGTGTTTTAATGTATTGAATGCAACATAGCCCTTTTGCTGTTGTACTCCTTGGGAGAGGAGCTCACGTTAATAACAGTTGACCGGAGGATATTGTTGTGATTTACACCTTCGTCAGAATAAACGGAGATCGCCTCCAAAGATATTCTGGTCTGGGCCTCTTCTTCAAAACACAATGCAGACAATGCCAGAAACTAACCGATTACATACACGCTGTAACTTTACATAATAATATTTATTCAGACAGTGGTGTAATTGTCAAATACACTTTTACTTAATCAATTTCTTGCAGTTACCTATGACTTCATTTTTCTTTTTCAGACTCAGAGACAGTTTTGTAATAGATGTTCACTTCTGACTAATTTTAAATGTCACATTTCTCAAGGCCTGTGTGTAGATTGAACTCAGATTCTACGACAACAAGTGCAGGCTTGTATCATCTTTTCAGGTCTGTTTCAAAAAACCCACCAACTCAACCTTCTGATCCAACACTGAAAAAAAAGTCAAAATGCAGTGCATTTATCAGAAAATAAATGACACAATTGTAAAAACATTCTTTTTTTTTTACTTTTGCCTCTATCATATACAAAATACATTAACTTGACATAGATTCATCTTAAAATAGCGGTATTCTGCGATTATTCTGGTTTGTAGCAAAGCGACTCACAAAATCACCAAAATCCAGGGATTTTGCTCGTTTTGACCATGCACTTAAAATTCCTAGATTGCTGAGTCGAACATCATCCATGGTAGATTTAAAGTAGGTCTTGACCAGTTTGAGTGTGGATATGCTTGGTTCACAGGTAGCTGTACTCACAGGTATGGCAATGGTACCTCTGCATTACCTGAACAGCTCATGGCTCAACACCTCACCTCTTTGAAGGCTTCAATGATCTTTGTGAGTTCCACAATAATAGAGGGCATCTGTTCACCAGATGTTGACATAAGAGCCAGACATAAATCTGTAAAGTCTCTGCAAAAATGCAAAATAAAAAATGTATATATACGACAAGGGTGGCCAATGGGATGGCCGGGATTCAGTCTAGGGTGGCCCCGGCCATCCCTGGCCACCACCTAGATCCGCCACTGCGTGATCACAGGAGGAGATAACGCCACATTCTCTGTCGATTCGCCGTTTTATTTTGGCGGGGGGCATTGTGGGTGCCAACGCCTGCGTCAAGCTCCGCATTTTCTACCTGCTGCTAAATAGATGCGGCTAACCAAGCGTTATAACAACAGCCGGATAGAGCCGCCAAAACCGATTATCTCCGACAAACATCCCATAGCACACACACACACACACCGGAAAAGAAAAGAGAAACATCCGATCAAATCACAGAAAAACGTCTCATGCCGTTAACCAGGATTCAGCACCCAAAAATCACCCTCCTGGAATCGAATTTCTTTTTTAAAAATTCACTCTTTTCTTTTACGGATATTTGCGTCAACTAATCAACTGTAATATCGTGACCAGAGGGAGGGTCATGTGTCTCCTTATGGGTTTGATAAGAGGGTCTCATTTCACACTGATGAAGTGCACAAAGCGAGCTGAGCTCTGGAGAAAAAGGAACCTTCCGCGAGGGGGGACACACATCTGGGATGGGGCGGTGGTTTGAGAGAGAGAGAGAGAGAGACAGAGAGACAGAGAGAGAGAGAGAGAGAGATTGGCTATGTATGATTGTTAAGTATGTATGTAATGTGAGATTGGATCGGAGGATGACAGCGACCCCAACTTCAGACGGTTTCCAAAATCTTGACGATGGGAAATGTCTTTGTTCTGTTTGTTAATTATTTTTTTAGTCCGTCCTGGCTCTTTCCGTCCCTCCCCACACCTTCATCTTGGTCTTCCTCTCTCTCGGCTGCCCTAAGACCTCGTCCACATGGAACCGATTTTTTTGTGAAAACTCAGAAGTCTTGCGTGTTTTGGCCGACCGTCCAGACGGTCCAGCGTTTTCTTTGCCCGAAAACGCACTTTTCTACAACCAGGTCCCAGGGTAGATAAGTTAAAGCGGATATGCGTTTTCGTGTTAGGATTGGTGTGGACGCCTGAAACGCAAACAATGACGTCATCGCCTCCAAGTAAGCTGGGCGACGTTGGAGTTGCGATGAATTATTATTATTTATTTTTTGTTTGTGTAGCTTTAAATACAGCCCCTTGCTAAATTGAATTACTAACTGTACATTAAAAAGTATTTCTGCTCAATTTAAAAGGTTTAACAACTGCTATCTCTTTCTCGACTGAATGTTTGTGTACAGCGCGCAGGCTGGATGCGCGCAGATGCTCGCTAGATGCTTAATGCTCTCCACTTTTTTTTATAACGCTTGCCACATCTTCCTAAGGCAGTTCACCCGAGGCAAAAAATTAATAGACGTAAGTTATTATGTGTTTGGGTGATGTACTTTTAACAACACCTTTCAAATGGTTAATAATCATAAAATATCCCATTCAATCCGAGTCAATCTCCAAATACTCTGCTAAATTTTAGCAGAGCTAAATGTTAACGGTCAAATGGACTGCGTTTATACCGCGCTTTCCAAAATAATCGCCACTCAAAGCGCTTTACAATTATGGCCTGACATTCACCCATTCATACACATTCACACGTTCACACAGAGAGACGGCGGTGTCAGCCAGCTCGTCAGAAGCAGTTAGGGCGAGGTGCCTTGTTCAGGGACATCTCGACAGGGAATCTAACTAGCAACCTTCCAGTCACTGTTCAACCACTGCTCTTCCTCCTGAGCCACTAAAGGTAAAGACTGATACAAGTTTAAATTATGAAATGCCTTTATGGCATGGGCTAGACTTCAAACTTAATCTCCATCCATCTCCATCGTGAGTATTTTGGGTGTGTTGTGTGCATGTTCTGCGCAACCTGGTCTCACAGGAATCCGTGAATTGACCACGGACGCTTAACTCAAAATCCGTGGAATCCTCACGGAACCACGCCAATTTCCGTGATATGGCCACGGATTTTGCTCCAATGCAAGTTGACGACGCTCATATTCCGTGGCACACACAAAGATTCCTGTTTCAATGAGCGAGTCGACCATGGGCGCTTAACCCAAAATCCGTCAACAATATTTAATATTTATAATATAAAAAACTAGCCTATACGTAGGCCTACAGCATATCATACATTTGACATATAGAGTTGGACTATTATATCTATAAGGTTATAGGCCGAATTTGGTTAAAATGCAGCCTCTGCTGGCCCACAACTAGATTGTCTTGTTGTCTCGTTATACGCTTTATAATTTAATTATATTTAAATTATTATAACATAATATTATAACAACGTAGCCTTTATTTTCTTAGCGTTATCATTACATCCTTTCTCGTTACATCGATATAAATTATTGTTATAACGAGATCTGTATCTGACCATTGACCATCCTCTCGGAAATTAATGAAATTCATATTGACGGTATGGCACTATATCCCTATTTTCGCTGGCCCTTCTTGAATTTAATAGACCATTTTCATTGCTTTGAGGAGGTCTGGTGGTCTCCGTATGTAATAATAAATATATATATAAATATGTATGTATGTAAATAGGTGTATTCATACCTATTTATTTATATATATATTTATTTATTATATACGGAGACCACCAGGGCCCCGTTTCCCGATAACGATGGATCTTCGCTCGTACGATAATTCTCACAATGATTCTTGCAAACCATCGTGAATTTCTTTGGAGTATTTCACGTAACTCCTCTTAACATGGACGCGCGTTCACTGCACTCACGATGCTCGTAGGATTGTACCTGTCCACTGACAGGCTGCTGAAACGGGCTATGAAGCAGGGGGAGGCGCAGGAATGTCACAGGAAAATGGGGTTAAAATATCTCCCCATCAAGGCCAACAGCAGAGCAGCCTACGAAAAGAATAGACTGCAATAATATGAAGGCTAAAGATATTGAAACACAATTGATTAGGCATTCCCCCCCCTGAAATAATTCCATATTACAAAAATCCAAAATAGCTTGTGTGACAACTACATTTATCTTAATGTGCTGAATTCTGAAACATACTTTGCGCAGCAAAGAGAGCCGACTTCATCTGATTCCGCATAAGGTTTCATTGATTGGCGCGCACTCTCTAGTGTAGAACATTTGTAGACATTAAAAATGCAACGTTCCATTTATTCATTATCATTCAAACGCAGAGGCTAGGCATTGACACACGGCTATTGCTGACCCGATTAGGAGAGCTTGGTGTAGATCCTGCCCATATTGGGCAGGATGAAGTAGGCTATAGACAGGGTTTGAGTTATGATTCCATCTATGTGGGGGTCTCTCAAAGTTGTTGAGGGGGGGGGGGGGGGGGGGAGACCGTACTGGCCTTGCGCTGAGTTGTTGACGGGGTGGGGGGGTGGACTATAGGACGTAAATATGGGCTTTATTATGGACACGGCTCTTCTCAATGCCGTGGAACGCTCCGTTCACTTGCATGGGCCCTTCACAACAACGCCAGCGTCTTTGGTTGCTAAGCGACGTCAACGTCTTTGACTAACTATTTCTCTGCTGATCAACACTACGAATGGTAACAAATAAATTGTAAAGGTCGAAGCAAGATACCTCCGTTTCGCGTCAGTGTCCGCTTCGCCCTGTCTGGGCTTATTTTCCCGATAATGACCGGCGTTCTATTATCCCTTACTTAACGTCAATATTACTCTGCATGTGAGACCCACACAGATATTTGAGTTTGCTGCTTTCATGGGAGCCAGACCTCTCTCTATGGGGTCTCAGCTCCCACCTAACTCGAACCCTGGCTATAGGTCTTTTTACACTGCCGAGCCGGTTCGGTCGCAGCTTGGCACGCCCGGCGATTTCACCTTCTTATCTCAAGTTGCCTGTGTAAAACCGAGGGGGTCAAATCCCCGTTCGTCACGGCGCGGGCTTTCTTGGTTCACTGGGGAAGGCGGGGTTGCGCACAGAGTCTCTGACCTCTTTAGAATAATATGTAAATTGCATACTCCCGAATGTTTTCATTTTTTTATGAATGAAGACACCCGCAAGCAATAATGAGTTCACGTCTGAGTGTAGACTACAAACACGATTAACTATGGTCAGGGATATTCGTTACTGTCTAGACAGGGTCCAATAAATAGTGAACTTCATCACAGCCTCACCGAAGCGCCTACAGTGCTTAATGCAAACAATCGCAACAAAAAACGCCTGCAGAAATTATCCGACACCCGCTGGTCTCAGCATGATTCATGTCTACAGTAGCCTATGTCTTCAGTCATTGATCAATATGAGGACATTTTAAGCACGATGGTTGAATGAAAATCAGAGAGAGACAGCAAGGGCAGCTCGAAAGCGACCTCCCACACAAGAGCAATGGAATCATTTGATTTTATTATATGCCTTGTGGCGTGGCGTTTGATCGGTACATTTCGGCTGCGCATGCATTTTTGTAATTTTAAATTTCTGCAATAAATTATGTTGTTATTGACTTCTAACATGTCTCTATCTTTGCTGTTTAAATCTAACAGTAGTTTATGAGTAATATATCAGCGGTAACCATTGTTTTTGGTTGCAAAATTGCTCAAGCTGGGTTTTCTGTGGTATTGGATGTGTTTTAATAAAATGCATCCAATACACGGAATGTCCGCTGGTGACGCCACTGAGGCTATAGTAGGCTAACGATGCTCTTAGCATCCTACGAGTACCCCTGGAGTCCTCGTTAGCTACGAGCGTTTTCACGACGTTCGTTACCAACGATGCTTTCGGGAAACGGTGTGAAAACTGTACGATGCTCGTACGACGCACTTCACGATCCACTTAGGCTAACGATGCCTTCGGGAAACTGTACCCAGACCTCCTCGAAGCAACAAAATAAATAAATATATAGGCCTATGTATAAATACACATACATATTTATAGATGTTTATTTATTTTGTTATATATATATATATATATATATATATAGATGTTTATTTATTTATTTAGTTATTTATTATATACGGAGACCACCAGACCTCCTCGATGCAACAAAAATGGTCTATTAAATTCAATATGGGTGCATGGGTAAGAACAGTGATATAGTGCCATACCGTCAATATGAATTTCATTCATATATATATATATATATATATAGGCTATAGTCATTTCACGGCTCCCTGTGAGACCAGGTTGACTCAGTCGTTGAGACTGGGATCTGTGTGTGTGTCACGGAATAGGAGTGCCATTAACTTGCATTGGAGCAAATTCTGTTGGCATATCCCGGACAATTTAAGTGATTCCGTGAGGCCACCACGGATTTTGAGTTAAGCGCCCGTGGTCGACTCTTTCATTGAAACAGGGATCTGTGTGTGTGCCACGGAATATGAATGTCATCAACTTGCATTGGAGAAAATCCGTGGCCATATCACGGAAATTGGCTTGTTTCCGTGAGGATTCCACGGATTTTGAGTTAAGCGTCAGTGGTCATTTCACAGATTCCTGTGAGACCAGGTTGGTTCTGCGCTTATGTTCTGCGTGCCTTCTGCGTGTCTTGTGTTTCAATATCTTTATGGATATCGATGTCGAAATATCGATGCCTACAACGTGAGATAAAATCCCATTGTGGATATCCATCCTCTACTCCAGACGTACAACACTATGTAGGTAACCGAACGTACGTCTGGCCGTAAACAAATGACCCTGAAAGCCCCAGGGCTGTTTGGTAACACACACAGCAGTTTTAAAGAACACAATAAATGAATAACCTGTGTCTTGATTTCCAAAGCGGTTGTGATTCCCAAAAGCGCTTGGAAATCCAACACAATGTTCAAGTCACACGGAGCGAGCATATTGTGTGTGTTTAGCTCTATAGAGCTGGGTAGATTGTAGCTGCACCACGCACTATACACATATACACACACTACACACTATACCAATACTGAACAACTACTTTCCATTGGGAAATATTTTACATGATTTGTATCCTATTCTGTTCATGGGGGATTTATTGCGGATGCAGCAGGTGAGAGACACTGAACATTGCTTTGGTATATTCTTTAAATTCTGTATAGAATACATCTATTATATTCCACAAAAGAAGAGATTATGAAATGATGATGAAAATGCTGGATTCTGTTTTTTGTCTGCGAATTCATCCTTTCTTTGTTTTTCTCAAAATCCGACAAGTTTTTTTCATATTTATCGGGATTTCGTGTATGAATTCAACAGGTTTATCATCCGTATGTCTAATTAGACGCGTTTTCGTATTTGATTGGATCAGGATTAAAGTGTATGAATTCATCCAGTTTTCACTGTTGAATGCATCACGAAGTCGCCTACTAACCCATCTGGCGTTTGTCTACAAATTTATCGAGATGTCGTCTTCAATGTCTCAGGATTTCCGTCAGTACTTTTGAAAGAATTCAAAGTCCTGAATCGACTGTCAGACGGAATTAACTCTCCGATCTGAGAAGCTAGCTGGAGTTCGGTTCATCCGCATCCAAGCGGCTACTGTAGCGTGCCGCGATAGCTCGTAATCCTCACCATAACCGTTAGCCATGGGACAAATCCGGGATGTGTATGGGGGAGTCAAGAGGGTTTATGGGGACATTTTTACACTCGCTACAGGGAATATAAAAAAGGAAATACAGCCAAGAGTTAACCCTGTGGCCTGTTTTAAATAAACCACACACACACACTTTATTTCTACCATCTGCTAATTCAGTGTTACATTCAATAACCTTTTTACATATTGAACTGAATCCTAGTTCGTTTTAGCTAATTAAAAATAAAAAAGTGCCAGTGTCCATGATACCAACGCCATGAAAAACCACTAGACCTGTGTGTGTGTTTTGTGCCTGCTTTATGTGTGTTTTGCGGATGTTTTGTGCATGTTCTACGGTTGGTTTGTGCGTGTGTTGTGCATGTCTTGTGCGGTTGCTGTGTGTCTTGTGTGTGTCTCGTGCGTGTCTTGTGCGTGTTTCGTGCGTATTGTGTGCATGTTTTGTACTAGTCCAAACCAAACCCACCATGACTAGGGATGGGGATCGAAACCCGGTTCTGTCAAGGACCCGGTTCCACCTTTTTCAAAACCCGAAAATCATCAACGTTTGAGCTTATCGATACCACTATCGAGTCCCGTCGCTCATTTATTATTTTATTTGTCTCGTAGGTCCTGTTACGTAATGTTGTGTTCCTCGAGTCGCGTCATGGCATTTAAATCAAATCAATCCAATCACTGCAGCGTGTCCACCAATGTTTTTGAATGGAATTGTAAGCAAACAGGTATTACAAGTAAAACAAGTGAAGTCTGGCAGTTAATTTTGCTCGCAAGGATGGCTGAACGGGCGTATAGGGCGGAACACAACCTCAATGGCCAAGCACATTAGCATTGTGCATCAAGTAAAGGCCAAATGCAGAACCTTCGACTGTCTCCAATTGAAAAGAGTCCTCCTGTCTCCTCCTTCTCCTGTCGCACCACAGACGTGCCCGTCTTAATCATCCACTCAAAGTACGAACGGTAATCGCACACAGACATTGTTGCTAGTCCCGTCAGTTAAAAATAGTAATCCAATTGTGAAATCGGTGTTGTAATCGGCAGCATACAAGCTAGTTATATTAAATAGTAAATAAAGTTTCAGATGGGCTGCGTGATGATGTGTTGAGGTTGGCTCAGTGAAACGACTGTTATCAAGGTTATCAATGATGCGGTCAAATGTAACAGAGAGAAACAGTCAATTGAGGTTTTGGTAAGAAACATGAATAATACTGTATTACTCATGTTTCTGTATTACTAATATATATGTATAGTGCTCTAATCATTTTAGTATGTATAATTAAAACTACTGATCAATATTAATTAAGAATTACATATTTAATTTAAAATACAATTATTTATTTCCTAAATATTTTCCTCATCACTAAAAACACGTTGTATGTCCACAAATTAATAGAAAAGTATCGATAGTGGTATCGAGAAAGACTCGGATTGTTAAGGATCGAAAATGGTATCATTATCAATAATTATTAATGATCCCCATCCCTAACCATGACCCTCCCTCCCACCTCCCTCTCCGATTGCCTCCAAGAAATCAGATCCTTGTTCTCCCAAAACTTTCTTAAACTCAACTTTGATAAAACTGAAATCCTCCTTATCGGCACCAAATCCACCCTCTCTAAAATAAATGACTTCTCCATCTCCATTGACAATTCATAAGTTTCCCCCTCTCCCCAGGTCAAGAGTCTGGGTGTCATCCTGGACAGCACGCTATCATTTCAGTCCCATATCACTAATGTCACTCGGTCAGCTTACTTCCATCTACGTAACATCTCTCGCCTGCGCCCATCTCTCTCCCCCAACAGTAATTCTGGTCCACAACCTGGTCACATCGCGTCTGGACTACTGCAACTCTCTCCTCTTTGGTTTACCTGCTAAGTCCATACATAAATTACAACTGGTACAAAACTCTGCAGCCCGTATCATTACTAAAACCCCCTCCATCAGTCACATAACACCTGTCCTGCAGTAACCCCATTGGCTCCCCATCAAATATCGCATCATCTACAAGATCCTGCTTCTCACTTTCAAGGCCATCAACAATCTTGCCCCTCAGTATCTTACCGAGCTCCTCCACATCAAGACACCCACCCGTTCTCTCAGATGGTCTTCCTCCATCCAGTTCACCCTCCCACCTGCTCGCCTGGTTACCATGGTGTCAAAAGCGTTCAGTCGCTCAGCCCCCCACCTCTGGAACTCTCTGCCTCATGGCATCCAACACTCCAGCTCCATTTTCACTTTCAAATCTCACCTGAAAACTTATCTATTCAGACAAGCCTACTCCCTCCCCTACTCCCAATACAGTTGCATTCTTGGGATTAGAATGACCCCACTCTTTTCTCCTGTACAGGAGAAAAGATTTATTATTTTTTATTATGTTGTTTTTTGTTTGCTCTTATGAATGTTTGATTTTGTAAGGTGACCTTGAGTGTCAAGAAAGGCACCCATAAATAAAATGCATTATTATTATTATTATTATTAGCCTTGTGCGTGTCTTGTGCGTTTCTCGTGCGTGTTGTGCACATGTCTTGTCTTGTGCGTCTTTTTCACATATTTTTTACTTGTTATGTGCGTTTCTTGTGCCTTCTTTGTGCGTGTCTTGTTTGTACCTTGTGTGCCTGTGTGTGAGTGTTTTATGCGTGTTGTGCGCTCCACCTTGTCTCCGTCGGTGAATGCTTGTCCATCACTACTCCGCCTCCAAGAGATGTGGGGGCGGGGCTCCCCCTCGGCCACGCAGGTCACCACGGCAACGCCGCCCTCCACCGCCGTCACGTTCCTCAGCTGGCTGATGACGGGCTGGACTGGAGGAGACGTTTCAGAGTAAGAGCACACAGAGGGAGTCGTTTCAAAGTAAGAGCGCATAGTTGGAGACGTATCAGAGTAAGAGCGCTGCAGAGGGAGACGATTCAGGGGGGGGGGGCTATACAACTGACTTTTTGCTAGTTCGGGTTAGCAGCGAGCTAGCTTCCGACTCACCGAACACCTTGAGGAAGAGCTCCTTCTCCTGGGAGCCGGCCTTGTTGGCAGCCTTGCAGCTGTACGCTCCGCCGTCGCTCTGCCCGATGTGGCGGATGGTCAGCGTGCTCCGGCCCCCGTCGGCGTCGTGCAACAGGTACCGCTCCGACAGCTCCAGCTGCTGGCCCTTCCTGAGCAGGAAGATAGATAAGAACTGTATTACTTCCTCGAGAGAGAGAGAGAGAGAGAGAGAGAGAGAGAGAGAGAGAGAGAGAGAGAGAGAGAGCTCCAGGTGCTGGTCCTTCCTGCGCCACAAGACAGACAGACAGACAGACAGGAACTTTATTAATCCGTCGGGAAGGAGAGAGAGACAGAGAGGCAGAGAGACAGAGACAGAGAGACTGAGAAACATGACACTGTAATCACATCACATTTCCTAGCGGTAAATTAACCGGGGGGAGGCAAAATACACAAACACATCCACAGACCTACGGGAGTTCAAACTCACTTCTTAACTTTTCTTCGTGCTTCAATCCCAAACATAAATATATTATTTATTCTTCTACAAACTTGCGGAGGGAAGAAGGAAGCTTAGGGTCTGATGGACAGACGGAGAGATGGCAGCTTGCCTTTTAAACGTTTAAGAAGAGGAGACTTTCTTAACGGACGGACAAACGCAGGAAAACCAGTCGATGTAAAAAGTCCCGACTCATGGTGTTCTAACTGCAGTACGTTATGTTATGGCTAATGACCGAACCTGTAGCCAATAAGCATCAGCTCAGACAGAAGCTCCAATGGGCATCAGAGTCCGGGCTTTCCCTCGTATTGCTCTATATCAGCCTACCTATGTCAACCACACTGTCCCTCTGACAACCCCCCGCTTGACACCCAAAAACTAATCAAGTGCATCTGACGGCTTCTGTTTCACCCCTTCTGGTGAGCACGGATGTGGTGAACAGAAGTAAGAAGTAAAAGGTGACTTATTTTTGTTTCCTCTCCCATCCTCAGTGATGACTCAGGAAGCATGTGGCTCAGGAGGCGGAGTGGGTAACCGGAAGGTTGTCGGTTGGATTCCCCCGGCATCCTCCTGAGCAAGACACCCTCCCCTTAACTGCATGGTTGACACCACTGTCTGTGTGTGAATGTGTGTACGAACGAGTACATGTGAGGCAATAATTGTAAAGCGCTTTGAGTGACCACTGGTTGGAAAAGCGCAATATAAAGTTCCATATATGCAGATGACTTGCTATTGACAGTGTGTCGTTCACTTATCACAGTGTCAGCGTTATAACAGTGAATCAGCTAAATAAAGCTGCTGTCTGAAACCTTCTAGAGTAATAAAGAGAGCGCAGGGGAGACCAGTAGAGAGACTTTTAAGACTTTAAAAAGAAACAACCGAATTACCCACCTCCCACCTTTTCTCCACCATTGAGAAGTCTACCATGTCACCTACCGGTGATTGACAGGCAAGATGGATACCCGAACTAATAAGGGAAGAGCTGCCCAGATTGGTCAGAAACAAATCCTAATTACAGAGAGTGCACACAGAGACAGTCACAGACAGCCAATTTCACTCAATAACAACTCACTGATGGCCATGCCGATATTTAACTAATGACTAATGACTCAAACAGCAGCTCTTAAATCGTACCTACAGCACGTAAACCGGCAGCAACCGGTCAAAACATGCTCAAACTATCCTTAAACCCCAAAGGGAGCAGAAAGTACCCTTTATTTATTCATTTATCTATCATACAATGCACTGGCAGAGCTAGAATTTTGTGCTGTTATCTATGAGTAACAGCTACTTATGCACATGGACCATCCATACCACTTTTCTTTATTTTCTATCATGTGGGCTGATGTTTTTTCTATAGATTTACATTTACATTTAGGGCATTTAGCAGACGCTTTTATCCAAAGCGACTTACAAGAAGTGCATTTTTTACAAGAAGTACATTTGTCATAAGAAGTGAAACAATATATCGCTGTCGGTACAGTAAAGATGTTCATAAAATCAAGTGCAAGCATTACAATCGCTAGGCTAACCCATTCCCCGTGTAAAGCAACAATTGCAGCTACTGTAGATGCTACACAATTAAGTACCTTGAATAAGTGCAATGTGCAAGTGCCAGGACGTACAACATTCAATGGTTGCTGTGCATTGGTTTCTATAAGTGGGGTATGTATGTATATATGTGTCTCCCGGCTGGGATGAATAAAGTATATCTAACCTTATCTAAATCTTATCTTATCTTATTATTAAGGTACTCTCAATGCTCAATGATAGATCATGACATTAGCACTGACATAGTAAGCGCTTTAATTGCCACTTGGACCAGCCAAGAATATACACGATCAGGGATTAGTAAGATATTTTGGATAAAAGCTTCCAACCAAATGGCGTATATTTATTTATTTAGTCCGTCGGCGTGAGCTTTTATCAAGATCATTAAGTAGGGGGAGATGATGTGTGGGTGGAACTTGGGGATCGAATCTAGTCGTTTTAAAGATGGAGAGCCGTTAGCGACTTTGCTACCTTAAACCATATATTGTTTATCGACCGTGTGTCAACATAGATATAACCGCACGTTTTTTCTATTCATCATTTATCAAATAACAATGCATGCAATGGAACGTAAACAGCACTCTGATTGGCATAGGATGTAGCCAATGAGGCGCAGTGAATCAGCAGCGTTAGGAGAGCAGAGAGAATAAGGTTAGATCACAATTTGAGGCTAATAATATGGAGGTATTACTTAAGGATTTATTGCCTGAGCATTTCATTATGTTTTTTGGTTTATAGAATTACAATAGAAACCATTTTTTAAAACGCAATCACTCCCGGGAGCTATCAGGGCTAATGCTAATGCTAACGTCTCTCTTTTCCCAGAGAAGTCGTGTTACCGGAGAAACAGTGGTACACCTTGAGCCAAACAGCCGTGTACTCTTTTTAAGCCGGGATCCGTTAGAAGCAACGGGTATGTTACGTATTTTAAACACATAAGCTACCCACACATAGCCACTAGGAAGTATGATCGAACACATAAGCTACCCACACATAGCCACTAGGAAGTATGATCGAACACATAAGCCGTAATTAAGGTACATAGCCACTAGGAAGCAGGATCCGACATATAAGTTGCAATAACTATTCCAGCCACAGAGGGCAGCACCTTTAGACAGGTGAGGAGGGCGAAAATAATACATCACATAGGCCACGCCTACTCGGTACTAAAGCAGGAACTGAAGCCAACGAGATCAGAAACATCCGGCAGTCCATAGTAGGGAGTTAGGCAGAGAGGCCTGCTGTTTGTCGCTCACACGCGTGTCCATACAATTCCCCTCCTTTTGCCTTATATTTACCACACCGAAATACTCTAACAAATAAAGTGAGTTAAAAGCGATCCGGATTAGACTACTTTCTTCCAGAACGCAACAGGTAATAGAAAGGGCTTTGAGGCTGTCGGTCACCACGGGAAAAAAGAGGAGTGGCCCGATCCTGCAGATTTGCACTTTACAACATCCGCAGGATCCGGCCCTTCCTCACAAGGGAAGCAGCTCAGCTTCTAGTCCAATCACTGGTCATCTCCCGCCTCGACTACTGCAACTCGCTCCTGGCTGGACTCCCTGCCTCTGCGATTAAACCCTTGCAGCGCATCCAGAATGCGGCAGCGCGCCTCGTGTTCAACCTACCAAAGTTCTCACATGTAACCCCCCTCTTCCGAGACCTCCACTGGCTCCCTGCAATAGCTCGCATCAGATTCAAGATGATGGTACTGGCATACAAGGCAGTCGATGGAACTCCCCCTGCCTACCTCCAAGCATTAGTAAAGCCACACACCCCAGCTCGATCCCTCCGCTCAACTACCTCAGCTGGACGTCTGGTACCGCCATCGCTAAGAGCAAGCAAAGGTTGATCAGCGAAGTCACAACTGTTCTCTGTTTTGGGACCTCAGTGGTGGAACGAACTCCCTACCGTTGTTAGGATCGCAGAGTCGCTCACCAGCTTCCGCAAAAGATTCAAAACTCACCTGTTCAGAGTTCACCTCGACTCTGCATAGAAACCAATGCACAGCCACCATTGAATGTTGTACGTCCTGGCACTTGTACATTGCACTTATTCAAGGTACTTAATTGTGTAGCATCTACAGTAGCTGCTATCGTTGCTTTACACGGGGAATGGGTTAGCCTAGCGATTGTAATACTTGCACTTGGTTCTATGAACATCTTTACTGTACCGACAGCGATATATTGTTTCACTTCTTATGACAAATGTACTTATTGTAACAAATGCACTTATTGTAAGTCGCTTTGGATAAAATCGCTGCTAAATGCCCTAAATGTAAATGTAAATAAATAAATAAATACTGCAGGGTGTGACGTCTTCTGGTTTCTGCGCCGTTTTTTTTCTTTGTGTTCATTTCACATTATTTTGACCTCTGAATGATTATGAAACACCAAATATTTCATTGGGTCTCGGGAAGGGTATAACCATAACAATCTCTAATGACGGCTGGCGCTGTCATGGCGACAAGTGGAGAGCGTCTAGTGCGTCCTGTTTGTTTGTCTACGTTTTAGTCCCGTATCTAGTTGGCTGAAGTGATTGAATGGTACATCGTATGCCTACTTAGATTACTGGTTTGATCAAAGAGCTTCCAGCGTGCCGGAACTTTATAAAATTGAACTTTAAGATGAGGAAGTGTCTACTAGTGCTGCTGCTGCTACTTTGGACAGCCAGATCACTCACGGCTTTTGGAAGGCTCGGAATTGGAAATCTGCAGTACTCCTGAGATGATCTGCTGCTACTACGGAATATGGATTATTCAGCACCGAATCTGGGAGAACTGAGATGATTTAGCCCCAACCACAATTGCCGGCGGGATACTTCAAAAGGAAGCGCGGTAGGAGAGGAGTAAGGCAGAGGCTGAAAAGACTCACCGGCACATCGAAATGCCCACCGCTCCCCTCCATTGTACTTGTTCGCTCATTACGGAATAAGTTGGATGAACTGCATGCGAACATAGCTGGCCAATGGGCGTACAAACAGGCAAACCTGATCTGTCTCACTGAGACCTGGTTAGATAATAACATTGCAGACTCAGAGCTCTCTATGGACGGATTCAGAACTCAGCTCAGACTGGACCGGTACACTGTCAGTAGAGAAGGCACGAGGGCAGGCTGTGCGTCTACGTAAATCAGGAATGGAGCAGATCTGCTGTTGTGAAGGACTCTTGCTGCACACCTGACTTGGAGCTGCTTGCCGTGTCATTTAGACCCAAATATTTACCACGTGAGGTTAGTCAATTGTCCCTATTGCTTGTTTACATTCCTCCGTCAGGCAAAGTCACACATGCATCTGAGGCCATAGCTGCGTGTGTCCACAAAATTGAATGCGCATCCCCTGACTCACCTGTTCTCATCCTCAGGGATTTTAATGCCTGTAGACTAAATAAAATACTTCCTACTTACCAACAATATGTTACATGCAATACCAGAGGTGATAAAACAATTGACCTCTGTTATGGTAATGTAAAGAACGCATTTAGAAAACCTCCTCTCAGTACTGAGGACCATAACGTTGTCCATCTTATCCCCGCTTATCGCACGAAGCTTCAAAGGGAGGGTGTTATAAAGAAAGAGGTGAAAAAGTGGGATTCTTCTGCAATTGACACTCTTCAGGCCTGCTTCGAGTGCACTGAGTGGGAAATGATAACGCAGGGTAGCAGCCTAGAGGAGGCTACTGATGTGGTTACTGACTACATAACTTTCTGTGAGGCGATGGTTGTCCCTATTAAGACTGTAAAGGTTTTTTCTAACAACAAGCCTTGGATTAAAAAGCCCTGAAATCAACCCAGAATGAAAAGAAAATTGCTAAACTCATTGAAAATAAACTGAATTAACAATTAAAAGCAGCAAAGAAGGAATACAAGGAGAGAGTTGAGAAACTCTTTCTGGAGGGTAAGCCAAGAGATGCCTGGCAAGGTGTCAAAACCCAAGCTGGTCTCCCCATCAACAACTCAGCTCTTCCCACCACCGGGGCAAAAGACTGCATGGGCATGGCAGAG
Source organism: Pollachius pollachius (assembly GCF_949987615.1). Classification (NCBI taxonomy): domain Eukaryota; kingdom Metazoa; phylum Chordata; class Actinopteri; order Gadiformes; family Gadidae; genus Pollachius; species Pollachius pollachius. The sequence goes on along the minus strand of NC_136946.1, from coordinate 22,937,425 downwards.
AACCTCAACCAGTTCCACTGCAGGTTTGAGAAATTGGACCACACACAGGAGAGGGAGAAGCTGAAGGCCTGCAGCAACCAGCTCGCTGGTGTCTACTGCCTCCTCTTTAACCGCTCACTGGCGGAACACTCCATCCCCTCAGTCAGGAAATCTTCCATCATATGCCCTGTGCCTAAAAAGAGTAAACCCACCTGTGATAATGACTGGTGACCTGTGGCCTTAACATCCCTGGTCATTAAAGTCTTTGAGAGGCTAATTCTCACACAACTACAGGCAGAGGTCAGTAAGTATGCTGACCCGCTTCAGTTTGCATACAAAAGTCACAGAGGGGTAGAAAACGCTAACGCTGCTGCACGGAGCTTACACCCACCTTGAGAAGCCCAAGTAATTTCTGCGGCTGGTGTTCATAGACTTCTCAAGTGCCTTCAATACTGTGCAACCCCATCCAATGGGACAAAAACTTACCCAGATGGACGTCAATCCCCACCTCATTCTCTGGGTCCTCTCATTCCTGACAGGCAGACACCAGAGAGTGAGAGTTAACGGCCACCTCAGCTCATCCAGAAGGATCTCCACAGGGCTCTACATCTCACCAGTTCATTACACACCTTTTTAGACTGGTGCAGGCGGAACTGCCTTGATCTCAACATCGCCAAAACAAAATAACTAATAACAGACTGTTAACCAGCCGATAGAGAGGGTTGACACATATAGATACCTTGCGACAACAATCGACCACAAACTCAACTTCAAAACAAATACTGATACCATCCACTCCAAGTTTCAGCAACATCTCTTTTTCCTCCGCAAACTCCAGGTCCACCAATCCGTTCTAACAGCATTCTACAGATGTTTCATTGAATCCATAATCACCTTTAACATCACTTCCTGGTTTGGAGCACTGTCCAACAGCCATAGGAACCCACCAAACAGAATCATCAAACTGAGCAGCAAAACAGCAGGAATCACATATCAATATATATGTTACGTATTTTAAGCACATAAGCTACCCCCACATAGCCACAAGGAAGCAGGATCGAACACATAAGCTGCAATTACTACGCATAGCCACAAGGGGAGCAGGAACAACATATAAGCTGCAATAACTACTCCAGCCACAGATGGCAGCATCTTTAGACAGATGACGAAGCCGGAGCCAATACGTCACATAGGCCACGCCTACTTGATACAAACGCAGAGCGGGAGCCAGAAGAGGTCAGAAACTAGAGATGGATTTATTGATTCGTTTCCGTGAACCAGTTTGCGTCATTCAGTTCGCCAAGAGGAGTCGTTCGCGAATCGTTAGTTCGTTCGTTCAGTCGAGTTTCCGGTAGCGGTGAATCGAATCATACACGGTTCTCTGAGTCAGTCAGACTCAGCCCCTGGTTCGTTAGTTCATTCGTTCGTTCAGTCGAGTTTCCGGTTCAGTCAAGTTTCCGGTAGAATCATGGAATGAACGTCTCAGACTCAACGCCTCCCTCGTTCTCATTCTCATACGTCAACATTACAACTTTAACCAAACGCAGAGGGATGGGGGGTGTAGTTGATTATTGGATGTTTGACATATCAGCAAAATAATAGACTTGATTTAGCAATGATGGTGGGTGTCCCGGGTGTTTTAGGCTCCCATAAACAGAACCCTGTTCAGCCAAAGACTACATCTAGCTGCCAAAATTAACGATGCCTTCAAAACGAGAGCTGGTTAATTGTGAAAAATGTCACTGAAAACCCGTAACCAACGGCAAAAAGCCACACTAACAACAACCGGTTACCCGGGCAACCCCCCAACCCGGTCCCTTCAACGTGCAAGCCCCCACCCTCCTGTTCTCCCAAGGCCCTCCCCCAGCTGACCTGATGATTCGCCCCCCACACTGATTGACAAGAAGAACATCCAATGCATGCACAGAGAACAACTGGCATAACGGACAACGAAATACAATGCAACACATAAGGGTTCTAGGGTCGCTACACTATAGACTCTAGAGTTTCTGGTATAAAGGCTGGGACGAATTTCAAATGATAAATATGTACACTTTATGTTGAAAGTATACTGTCGCGATTTCCATTGAAACGAATGGCGCGGTGAGTAGTCTTCACAACGAGAGCTGGTAGGTTGTGAAAAATGTGGTATAAAGGCTGGGACGAATTTCGAATTATAAATATGTACAATGCATCCTTTAAATACGTCCATGCAACAGATGGCCAATGTGAATAATAGATAGCTTGCTCACTAAGCCCATTTGTTTTTTCCCCATTAAACCTGTTGATTTCTGTCTCTCATTGACTAAAATTCAACGAGAGCGTCCTTGACTCAGTCCTAGAACAGCATACGATTGGCTGGCTCTCGTGAGTCGTGACGTCTCTCAGTCGGTCCCTCCTCACCACTCACACAGTGAGTGAACCAACTTCAGCGAGTCAGCGACTAGTGGGTCTGGGAGGAGTCGAGTCTGAGAACGAACGAGACGAACGAGACGAACGAGGCGAACGAGGCGAACGAGACGAACGAGGTGAACGAGACGAACGAGGCGAACGAGAGAGAGGAACCAGTTCAGTTCGTTCGTCTTAACGATTCGTTCATTTGAACTGATTCGTTCGCGAATGAGTCAACACTATCAGAAACCCATGGCAGCCACGTCGGTAGCTCCTGCTACCCACGGCTGACCTAAAAGATAGGTCAGCCGTGGGTCGCTCCACGCGCGTGTTGAATACAATTCCCCTCCTTTTGCTTCATAGTTACCATACCGAAATACTTACAAATAAAGTGAGTTAAAAGCGATCCAGTTTAGACTACTTTCTTCAAGAACACGGCATATACAACAAAAGGACTAAGCAAAAAGCAACACAAATCACCCTTGACATCTCACACACTCTAGACAGCCAGTATTCCCTCTTACCCTCAGGCCAAAGATACAGAGCCCCTACAGTAAGGACAAACAGCCCTGCCAAGCTTTCTCCTGCCATCCATAAGACTTTTGAATGGTTGAACCCCTCTTTGAACTGTATGCTCTCGTTTTAATACCTGGAATCTTTCAGGTATTAACCCCTCTTTGAACTGTATCCTCTCGTTTTAATACCTGGAATCTTTCAGGTATTAACCCCTTTGAACTGTATCCTCTCGTTTTAATACCTGGAATCTTTTTGAACTGTATCCTCTCATTTTAATACCTGGAATCTTTTAAATGTTGTATTTATTTCTCCTCCACTATGGAGGTAATACTATTTATTCATTGAGCTTAGGCAAGGATTTTTATTTTCTGCGGGGCTGATGGTGTGTGTGTGTGTGTGTGTGCGTGCATGTTTTTGTTTATTGTATGTACTGTTCGGTTCGGACACACCCTGCTGCTCCTCAACATCTGAAGTTCCTAATGGAAAAATAAAGTTATTAGAATTTGAATTTGAATTGAATTGAATACTCGTTTTTAGGAAGGTACAAACTGCACAAATACAAAATAAATACAAACAATACAAATACAAAATTAGGTGTACATATTTTGGGGAAAAATACATGTGATCTCCATCAGGTCTTATTAGACTGTTCACACACTAAAGGGCTGATTATGGTCCCACATTCATGCAACGCAAGGCGGTTACGGACCCCTTACGTCCTTGCGGACCCTCCTTACGTCCACCGCAAGGGCTTAACATGCGCCTCCCAAAAACTGTAATCTTCCGTTGAGGCGACGCAGCAGCAAGGGCTGTGATTGGTCCGCTCACTAAAACCTGATGCAGAACCATAGAAGCTTACGACTGTGTCGTAGCGTCTGCGTGCCGTGAACGTGGAGCCATAACCAGCCCTTAATGCTAACGCTTATGCACATTTATGGCATTAGCATTAGCTAATGTTAATACTTATACTATTTGGCCATGCTAATGCTAAAAAGCACAACATAGCATGCATTGGTGTCCAGTGTTTCGTAGAAAATGCAACGCAACGCAAATTTGGCGGGATACATAAAAACACGAAAACGATTAACAATTCTTCCTTACGATCACGCCCGTCAACAACGCGGAAATGGTGTGGTCAGGCTCTACCTGTGCCAGGTGAGGACAGGCCGGGGCGAACCGGCGGTGATGCAGGTCAGGGTGATCGACTCCTGGTAGTCTGCGGTGGCGTTGAACATCTGCTGGGGCGCCGACAACACAGGAGGCACTGGAGGGGGGAGGAAGGGGAGACAGGTCAACACAGGAGGGGGGAGGAGGGGGAGAACAGGTCAACACAGGAGGGCGGAGGAGGGGGAGAACAGGTCAACACAGGAGGGGGAGAACAGGTCAACACAGGAGGGCGGAGGAGGGGGAGAACAGGTCAACACAGGAGGGGGGAGGAGGGGGAGAACAGGTCAACACAGGAGGGGGGAGGAGCGGGGAGGAGGGGGAGAACAGGTCAACACAGGAGGGGGAGGAGGGGGAGAACAGGTCAACACAGGAGGGAGGAGGGACCTCCTCAAAAACTGAAACGAACGTGCTCCACAGAACACGCTTTTCTCAGACAATTAACGTGCTCCACAAAACGAAAGGAGAGAGAGGGAGAGAGAGAGGGAGGGAGGGAGGGAGAGAAAGAGAGAGACGCTTTAGAAGGGGTGTGCGCAGATAGTACACTGCACCCTCTAGTTATATATATATGTCAATATTTCCATTTTTGAATTTTTGAAGCAGACCTCCTCAAAAACTGAAATTAAATAAATAAATAAACATAACCGTGCTCCACTGAACAAAATGTAAACCCATGCATTTCGGATTGGAGCGTTTCTCAAAATATACATATATATATACCCGCTCCCTAAGTGTCTGGTCTCACAGCAAGTACCACGCTCTGGAGTCGGGTTTAAGCTGTAGTCGGCGTTTATTCACAGGAGTTCGATCAAGGCAAGAATGGTAATCCTGAGCTAGGGTCTCCGCGAGCCTCGTAGTCCCTGGGGCCTCCGTGGTCGCCTCCGTGTCGTTCTTTCTCCCTCTGTGTCGGAGTCAGTCCTCCGCTCCCTTCTGAGAGGTCTGCCCGCACGTGTCCTCCCTCCGGCCAGGTGTCCCTCATCAGGCTGATGGGGGTGAGTGGTGTGTTGCTCTCTGCCGCCGGCTGGTGGATGGCGGCGGTACACGCCCTGCACCACTAGCCCCCGGACCCTCCAGGTGGGGGGCGGGATGCCACAATATATATATATTCATTATATAGGAGAGGCCTACAGTCATTCAGTGTCCCTCTCTATGGCTCCCTCTCTCTCTTTTCCACTGTGTTTCGAGAATTCACATCGATATAACGAGAAAGAATGTAATGATAACGGCAAGAAAATAAAGGTTCCATGGTCATAATAATTTAAATATAATTCAATTAAGGCGTGTAACGAGGAAATGAGACGATCTAGTTGTGGGCCAGCAGAGGCTGAATTTTAAACGAATTCGGCCCACAACCTTATTTTTTACACCGTTTTTATAGTATGAATAGTTTAATATTTTCTGGTATACCTGAACCACACTTACACATTGGTGGAAGTGGATTTTCAACGGTCAATTAGGCTAAAGATCTTGTTATATAACGATAATTGTATAAAAGCTACATGGTCTAAATATTAGAGGCTAACTAAATAATTGTACATTAATATATATATCATTTTAATATTAAATTAATTCAATATTAAACCAATGCATTTCAATCGGGAGATTTTTTTTGACTTCAGAAGGGGGGGCGGGCTGCTCAATGCACGCTCTAGCATCATCTTGTTATAACGATAATTTAATAAAAGCTAGGCCTACATGTCTACTTATAATATTATAACTAAATCATTTTATATAAAAATCTAAAAATATATAGGCCTATATATATATTTCAATATTTAATTAATTCAATATTGAACCAATGCATTTTCAATCAATTATTTTCAACTTCAGAAGGGCTGCGCAGTGCACCCTCTCGCCCCCCATATCGTTCTATTTCCCACAGTTTAGACTTGTAATTAACACATTTCTTTTGTATTCAACGTGACTCCTTTTTTTTTTTTTTATTATTTTGTTATTTGAAATAATTCAGTAAGTTATGTGGGAGAGGTCATTCCTCCTCATGAGTGTGTAGGGTATGTATTGACAACACAGTCTCACTCCGAGAACGTATGCCGACTGTTGGCAAGGGCACTTTAGCGTCGGTCGCTGAGGGAAAGGTACCCTTCGGCGTCGTCTGCAGACAGAGAGAGGGTTCAATTCAATACAATGTAATGCCATCCCCGGCGATGTTTGACGTTCAGAGCGGGTGCTCCAGCAGCCCGTTCACTCCTGTATTAACCCGACTACGGCTCTAATAGACGCTGAGAGCATCTTTCCTGTTGGATAGTTTTTAGGATACTTATTTATTATAAAGGCTACAGAGACCACCAGACTTCCTCGAAGCAACGAGAAAGGTCTATTAAATTCAAGATGGGTGTGAGAATAGGTATATTATGCCATACCGTCAATATGAATTTCATTCAGGCTGGTCAATGGTCAGATACAAATCTTGTTATAACAATAATTGAATAAAAGCTATGGTCTACTTATAATATTATAACTAAATAAACATATATTTCTATATATATATTAGTGCTGTCAAGTGATTAAAATATTTAATTGCGATTAATGTCATGGTTAACTCGCGATTAATCTCACTTTTTTTTCGTGCTGCTAGGATTTTAGTGAGATCAGAGTGTTGAGAACGACAGTAATAAAATATATTTGGTAAGACGGATATAAGAAGAGAGACCCGCAGTGAATTAAACCTGGTTCGTAACATTAAAACTTCCTTCAAATACTTATGACTGGACATCGTTATGTCCCCGGCGAGGTCATTACATTGGTGTCAGAAGTGAAAGCTTTTTTGAGTATTTTTTTGAGTTTTTTTCTCGGTCCTGCTCGGTGAGTCGGCTGAAGTTGCTATCGCCGTTTGCTCTGTTTTTGTTGTCACTTTTTCTCAACAACAATAATGCTCCCTGCGGACTGTCGGGTGAAGATAGAGATGGACGACTACGGCGAGGGGGCGTGTGGAGTAACTTCAGAGTCTCTGGTGAGGGTGCCTAGATACACAGGTAAGGCTGACTGGGAAGCTTTCCACGCGCAATTCAAACTTTTGGCCGATGCTGCCGGATGGTCAGTGAAGGTCAAAGCGCTGCAGCTTGCGATGTGTCTGGCGGAAGAGGCATTGTCTTGTTTGTTGCTGCTTAGCCCAGAGGACAGGGGGGACTATGTTGCTCTAGTGGGGGCACTAAGGAGGCATTTTGGACTGTGTGTTAAGCCGGGGCTAATGCGCTCAGAACTCTGTAATAGGCGCAGGAAGCCGGGGGAGACGCTGCGGGCCCTGGCCAACGATGTCGAGAGCATGTCTCGGTGAGCATACGCCCACATGCCGCCAGCCGTGCAGAGCGAACTCGCTCGGGATCAGTTTCTCCAGGCCCTTTCCCCTACAGAACTACGCATGCAGACCCAGCTAGCCCACCCGCAGACTTTGCAAGAGGCCCTGGAGATGGCCACAGAGAGGGAGCTGGTGTGGGCTGGAGCCATCGACAGTCATCCTGCTCCTCAGCCGATGGTGAGATCAGCAAGGGAGAAGAGTGAGGACTCACAGAAGCAAGCCTGGGTGGACGAGCTCACTGAACTCGTCCGCGCTGTCTCTATGCAGGCGGACCACCGCTCCCTGTCTTGTCGAGGGCAGAGGGTCTGCTGGGGCTGCGGGCAGCCTGCCCACCTTGTCAGAGTGCCCTGAAGGTGTGAGAGCCCAGGGAAACGGGTCAAGGTCCGCGTAATTGGGGAGGCGCGAGGCCCTGCCCCCGTATCCCCGCCGTCATCGTCTGGAGGAGCCCATCATCGCAGCCGGGGGTGCGGGGCTCCACCCCCCCCAGAAGCAGACGACAGCATCCTGGAGCCTGTTGTCGTGGTGGGGCGGACCTGGGCGGGGGACTTTTGTCATGTTCCTGTCACTGTTGAGGGGATGGCCTGTTTGGCTTTAGTCGATACAGGGTCTACAGTGACCCTGGTGAGGCCAGACATTTTGCCAAGCTGGACTGTACTCCAACCTACAACTGTGCAGCTCCGCACAGTCACAGGGGAGGGGGCTCCCATGAAAGGGGTTGTTGTCCATCTGCGTGGGGGGAAAGACTGTCCTCCAGTGTGGGTGGCAGCTGTGCAGGACCCCTGTATCCTAGGGCTGGACATCCTGCGGCGCCCAGGCTGCCAGCTGGACCTGGAGAGGGGGGCGATTGGCTTCCAAGGACCAAACACCTCCTACATCCGGCCCCCACCGACAACAGCTCAGATGGACCAGTCACACGTCCCCGGCCCCCTTGCAAAGACCTTCCAACCACCCTGTCTTCCCGATCCCTGTCCATTGTCTCAGTCCTCCTCCCGGAACCCTTCCCTCTCCCTCCCACCCCCTCATGTCAATGTGTCGGCCCCTACAAACCACTCCCTCGCCACCCCAGCTCCCCACTCCATGAGCCTGGGCCCCGTCCCCAGACAGGTGAGGAGACTGTGATGTCTACTGTGCGGGCAATTTGTCAGGGGCACTGTGATGGACTAGACCCTCAACAGCAGGAGCAGCTGTGGCTACTACTGCAGAGTTTAAGGAAAGCTTTGCCTTGAATGAGAGCGATGTGGGTCAGACCCCCCTTGTGCAGCATGAAATCAACACTGGGGATGCCAGGCCCATCAGAATGCGCCCGCGTCGCCTGCCCTTGGCCCGCCAGGAGGCTGCGGACCAGGCGCTGTAGGAGATGCAGCAGGCGGGCCTCATAGAGCCCTCAGATAGTCCCTGGGCAGCAGCCGTGGTGATGGTGCCTAAGGGGGGTAAGTGGAGATTCTGTGTCGACTACAGGCCTCTTAACGCAGTGACAAGGAAGGAAGAGTGCTTGCCGGCATCCCCCGGCAGCAGTGTATCGTCTACCTGGATGATATTCTGGCACACGGGGGCTCCTTCAAGACAGCACTTGCCTCACTGCGTCAGGTTCTGGAGAGAGTAGCTGCGGCGGGCTTGAAGCTCGATCCTGATCCGATCCTTGAAGTGCCATTTCCTGAGGAGAGAGGTAACTTTCCTTGGGCACAAGGTGGGGGGACAAGGCATTAGCACCATGGAGGACAAAGTGCAAGCTGTCCAGGACTGGCCCACTCCCACTGACACCAGACAGCTGAAAAGCTTCCTCGGACTGGCGTCTTACTACAGACGCTTTGTGAGGGGCTTCTCCTGTGTGGCCGCTCCCCTGCTCCGCCTGCTACAGAAGGACAGGGAGTTTGTTTGGGCAGAGGATTGTCAGTCTGCCTTCGAGACACTCAAGGGAGCTCTCACCAAAGCCCCGGTGCTCTCCCCTCCTGACCCTGCCCTGCCCTTCATCCTGGACACAGACGCTAGTAACGTTGCCAATGGCGCCATGCTGGCACAGGAGGGGCTGGAAAGGGATCGGGTGGTGGCGTATTACAGCAGGACATTTAACAAAGCTGAACGCCGCTGCTGCGTCACTCGTCGCGAGCTGCTGGCCATCTCTAGAGCTGTACGCCACTTCAAATATTACCTCTGTGGCCTGCACTTCACTGTAAGGACTGACCACTCCGCTCTCCAGTGGCTCATGTCTTTCAAGGAGCCAGAAGGGCAGGTCGCACGGTGGGTCGAGGAGCTGCAGTCCTACAGCTTCAGTGTGGTGCACAGGGCAGGGGCACGTCATGCTAATGCAGAGGCTCTCTCCCGACGCCCCTGCAGTCAGGATGGCTGCCGCTAGTGTGAGAGGAGGGAGAGCCGTGAGAAGGAGTTGTGCAGCAGGGAGGAGGGATGCTCTGCAGTGGAGGTGGTGTCCCCAGTCTGCTGTGAGCTCCGGGAGGTCGACACTGCAGGATGGAGGGTGGATGTGGTGGGCCCGCTACCCTGCACAGAGAGGGGGAACAAGTATGTCCTCATGGCCATGGACTATTTTACCAAGTGGCCGGAGGCATACGCTCTGCCTGACCAGGGGGCGGAGACCATAGCGGACGCTTTAGTCGGGGGGATGATTAGCCGTTTTGGGGCAGCGGAGTCCATCCACAGTGATCAGGGGAGAAATTTTGAATCCCGTGTCTTTGCGGCTTTATGTAGCAGGCTGGACATGCAGAAGACCCGTACTACCCCCCTGCACCCACAGAGTGACGGCTTGGTGGAGCGATTTCATCGCTGTATGGAGCAGCAGCTGGCCATTGTCTCGGCTGAGCATCAGCGGGACTGGGACACTCATCTGCCTCTGGTGCTTATGGCATACAGGTCAGCTGTCCTGCACGCCTGCTCTGCTGATGTTGGGCAGGGAGCTTTGCACCCCAGCTGACCTGGCGTTTGGCCGGCCGCCCGATTCTCTCCCTGTTCTTCCCAGCCCAGAGTATGCCTGGAAACTCCAGGACCGCCTGGAGACGGTTCACTCCTTCGCCAGGGGACAGCTGCTGAGTGCAGGGGTGAGGCAGAAAAGGAACTATGTATGCGTTCTCGTGGCAGGCACTTGAAGGCTGAGGAGCTGGTCTGGACCTACAGCCCGCATAGAAAGAAGGGAAGATGCCCGAAGCTCGATAGCGAGTGGATCGGGCCATGCAGGGTCCTTGAGAGAATGGGGGAGGTGGTGTACAGGTTCCAGCTACCACCTCGGGGAAGGAGGGTGGCCCTCCACAGGGACCGGTTGGCCCCTTATCAAGCCACCACTCAACCTGCTTCAGCGAGCCCTGCAGCTCTCCGCACCGGTGCGAATGGGCCCCTGACACGCACACCTCAGTGTTAAAAACTACAAAATGACTCCATTAATGCAGGCTATGTGGAAAATGCGCCGCATCTTCCGCTACGTAGCTAAGATGGCTGCCGTTGAGTATGAAAAGCGTGCATTGATCCACACTCTGCGGCTTGACCGTTTTGAGTACACCATCCAGCTCCTTTCTGTACACTTTTTTTCACCCCAATCTTAATTGTAACACCCTACGTGTAGTATTAGAGGTAATACGGTAATACGTCGGAACGTTCTGTATACATGTAACCTAGGCAACAAGGGCAGGGGGGCATTAAAAGAACGGAGTTCATACCAGGCAGTCACGTCGCTACGAGTCTCCTTGATGTCTTAATATATGTTGCAAGGCCAACTGAACATGGTGTCAGAAGTTAAGACAGTGAGCTGCAAAGTGGTAGTGGTATTCGCTGAGTTAGGTTAGATAAGCCAGTCAGTGAGTTAGCGTTAGCAGCTTGACGGCGGGAGCAACGATAGCTCAGTACCAAGTTAAGCCTCCGGAGTCGTTTTCGTTCAAGGCAGAAGAGTGGATGAAATGGATAAAACGATTCTACAGATTTCGCATCGCGTCTGGAATGGACGCTCAGGACAAGGAAAATCAGGTCAATGCGTTGATTTACACAATGGGAGAACAAGCAGAGGACATTGTAGTTTCTCTACATTTAAACGCAGAAGAGGTGGGAGACTATGGTGCCGTGAAAAATAAGCTGGACGCACATTTCGTAACGCGCAGGAACATTATATTCGAACGGGCTAAGTTCAACCAGAGGCAACAAGAGGTCGGCGAGTCAGCAGACAGCTTCCACACCGCGCTGCATTGCCTTGCTGAGTACTGCGGATACGGTGCTCTACACGACGAAATGATGAGAGATCGTCTAGTCGTGGGCCTGAGGGATAAACGCCTTTCAGAACAGTTGCAGATGGACCCTGAACTGACGTTGGAGAAGGCAATTAACAAGGCACGACAAAGTGAGCAGGTAAAGAAGCAACTCGAAATGCTAAAAACAAACTTTAAAGAAGAAACCAGTAGCACTCAGCTAGACAGTATGCAATCGTGGCAGCGCAGTGGCTCAAAGCAAAGCATGCAGCGAGATAGGCAGACATTTCATAAAAAGACACTGGAAAGACAAACACAATGTAACAGATGCGGGGACACACGAGGGCATCATCCGCAGCAGTGTCCAGCTAGAGAGGCTGTGTGTAACCAGTGCCGAAAGAAAGGACATTATACTAGAATCTGCCAAGCTACAAAGAAACCGGGAGTTCATGTAGCTGCAGTGACTGAGGAAGACAGCGATGAGGAATACAGTGATGAGGACGTCGCGTCCTTGGGCTCTGTGGAGTCCACAGGTGCCTGCCCATGGATGACAGAGGTAAGGGTGGACAATCAAAAATCAGTGTTTAAGATAGACACTGGAGCAGATGTCACTGCTATCCCAGCAAAGTTGTACACCCAGGGCCAGTTCAAGACTCTTTATGGACCAGGAGGGACAGCATTAAAGGTGAATGGAAAACTTACAGCTACTCTAAGTAAGGGTAACAAAAGCACACAAGAGGAAGTTTATGTTGTTGATGGGCTACGTACGCCACTCCTGGGTGGACTAGCCGCCATGACACTTCAACTGGTTGCTCGTGTGAATAACATAAGCCTGGATACTAAAGAGACTGTGAAAAGAGAGTTTCCAAATCTTTTCTCTGGACTAGGGAAAATGGAGGGAGAGTACACCATTGTCCTGAAGCCTGGAGCAAAGCCCTTTTCTCTCTCGACCCCGCGACGCATATCCCTCCCACTCATGCCAAAGGTGAGAGAAGAGCTCACTCGCATGGAGCAGCAAGGAGTGATTTCGAAGGTGGAGGAGCCTACAGCATGTTGTGCACCCATGGTTGTGGTGCCCAAGAGCTCTGGCAGAGTCAGGATTTGCACCGACCTCACGGAGCTGAACAGGTCAGTGATGAGGGAGAAGCATCCGCTACCATCTGTTGAGCACACTTTAGGACAGCTTGCAGGAGCCAAGATCTTTTCTAAACTCGATGCCAATGCTGGATTCTGGCAGATTCCGCTATCCGAAGAATCCTCTCTCCTCACCACCTTCATAACACCATTTTGGCAGTACTGCTACAACCGTCTCTGTTTTGGAATTTCGTCCGCTCCAGAGCACTTCCAAAAACGCATGTCTCGTATCCTGGAGGGCCTGGAAGGTGTCGTATGTCAGATGGACGATGTGCTCATATGGGGTGTCAGGCAGAGTGAGCATGATGAGAGGCTAAGAAAGACATTGACACATCTGCAGGAGGCAGGGGTGACACTCAATGACAAATGTGACTTCTCAAAGAGCAGGATAAAGTTCCTGGGACAACTTATCAACGCCACTGGAGTCAGTGCAGACCCTGACAAGGTGGGCGCTGTGAAAGCCATGGCGCTTCTTGGGAATGACCAATCATCTGGGAAAATTCCTGCCTCACCTGGCGGAGAAAACGCGCCCTCTCAGAGATCTATTGAGGAAATCAAACATGTGGGCCTGGGGTCCACAAGAGCAGCAAGCCTTTGAACAGATTAAGGCTGAGCTTACAACACCGCCGGGTCTTGTCTTGTATGACCCAAATGCAGACACACTTGTCTCAGCAGATTCATCTTCATACGGCATGGGTGCTGTTCTCCTCCAGCGACGAAATGGAAAAAGCTGGAAGCCGGTGGCATATGCTTCGAGAGCCCTGAGCAACACCGAACAGCGGTATGCTCAAATCGAAAAAGAAGCTTTAGCCACAACATGAGCCTGTGAGTGATTTGCAGAGTTCCTTATAGGAAAGGACTTCCACGTAGAGACAGATCACAAGCCTTTGGTTCCCCTGCTAGGCTCAAAGAGTCTGGATGAACTGCCACCTCGCATACAGCGTCTACGTATGCGGCTGATGAGGTTCTCTTACACCATCTCACATGTGCCAGGCAAGGACATCGCCAGCGCTGACGTGCTCTCCAGAGCACCAATCGAGAACAAAGCGGAGGGCTTACAGGAAGAAGAGGTGAGCCTGTACGTGGACACTGTGATGGCAAACCTGCCAGCTACAGACAAAAGACTTAAAGAAATAGAAACACATCAGGACAAAGACACTGTATCCCACACACTGAAGAGATACTGCAAGGAGGACTGGCCTGATAAAATCTCCATACAAACAGCATTCCGTCCCTACCTGCCGTTCTCAGGTGAGCTAACAGTTAATGAGGGTTTGCTACTTTACGGCTGTAGAATAGTAATTCCAGTGTCACTTAGAGCAGAGATGCTGAACAAACTGCATGAGGGCCACCTGGGACTCACTAAATGCGGAGAGAGGGCCAAGCAATCTGTGTGGTGGCCAGGCCTTAGCAAAGACCTGACACAACTGATAGAGAACTGTGATGTATGCAGTCGGGAGAGAACCAACTTTAGAGAAACACTGCAACCCACTGAGTTCCCGGCAAGACCATGGTCCACTGTGGGGGCAGATCTATTTCAGACAGAAAATAATAAGCACTATCTGGTCATTGTAGACTACTTTTCCAGATTCTTTGAAGTAGCCAAACTCAATTATACAACATCTGAGGCGGTGGTGGAGCACTTTAAATCCATATTTGCACGTCATGGCATACCAGATGTGGTGCGCTCAGACAATGGGCCACAATTTGCATCTGAGTACTTCAGAAAGTTTGCACGAGAGTGGGGTTTCAGTCATGCCACATCCAGCCCCCACTTCCCACAAAGCAACGGTGAGGCAGAGCAGGCCGTTAGGACAATCAAAGGTATCCTGAAGAAATCCAGTGACCCTTACCTTGGCCTCATGGCCTACCGCGCCGCTCCTCTGGCGAACGGACACAGTCCAGCAGAGCTCCTCATGGGCAGAAACATTAGAACACCTGTCCCTGTCATCCCATCTCAGCTTAACCCGGGCTGGGCAGACATGAACAGCCTAAAAATAATTGAACAAGCATACAGACAGAAGCAGAAACTGAACTACGACCGTCGTCACAGAGCTCGAAACCTGCCACTCCTCCGACAAGGTGACCATGGGTGGGTCAAGGACATCCTTGAGAGAGGCACAGTGGTGTCAAATGCAGGCACTCCAAGATCCTACAATGTGGAGACACCTAGGGGCACGCTGCGAAGAAACAGGTACCATCTCTCGCCCACCCCTATTGCACCAGCAACACGCACCGACTTACCTGAGGATGATGCATCCACTGCGGTGAACACACCAGTCACACCTGCAAATCCTTGTGACTCGGGGCAGCAGACACCAGTAAAAGAAGGACCTGTCCCTTCCAGAGTGAGAGTACCACCAGTGTACCTAAAAGACTATGACTGTACCTAAAAGACTAAGTCCATGACTGAAGAGAAAAGAGAAAGTGATGTGCAAATGTTGTAAATGTTGTTGATGTTTGTTAGAGTATCTATTTGTTGAAATTGAAAATGCAACTGTTTACATTTGACATGATTTCATAGTTCCAGTAAGACTGACATAAAGGTTAAAAGTTTATGAGATTAACATAAAACAGTCTTAGTTTAAAAACCTGTTTGCTTGAAATGCAAGTGTTTAGTTTAACTCTAAAGAGGAGGGAAAGAAATAATTAATGTTTTATTAACAGGAGTTTTATTGTTTTGTTATGCATTTTCTTAGACAGCATCCTTAAGTCAGAAAGGGGGATGTAGTATTAGAGGTAATACGGTAATACGTCGGAACGTTCTGTATACATGTAACCTAGGCAACGAGGGGAGGCGGGCATTAAAAGAACGGAGTTCATACCATGCAGTCACGTCGCTACGAGTCTCCTTGATGTCTTAATATATGTTGCAAGGCCAACTGAACACTACGTACTCAAACGAAGTGTAGTTAGTATGGATAGTATAGATATTGCAACACAGCAAAGGGTAAGTATGTCCCTAGCGGTCAGTGCTGAACAGTCAGTCACCTCACCAGGAAGCTGTCAATCATCCGAAAGGGTGAATCGATATTACGAGTAGAAGAGCGTATATTTCGAGTTGTTTCAAAAGTACAGCGAGAGGTTTAGAAAGAGACTTTCTTTGCAAGTGGAGTTAAAAAATTTAATGAAATCTTAAACATTAATTTTGGAACCACTAAAGATTTTGAACTGTAGTGTGCTTCTTTTGTGAGGATTTTGTGTTTACAAGACTAAAATAAACAAGAAAACACTATAAACTATTCCACTTGTTCCATTGGGCTAACGGTTACTCTTGCTAGCTTGCTTAGCAGCCCTTCTTCACTGGAGAGGAGGTGAACCCGGCTGGTCTGGCTGTTTGTTTACGTGGTAGAAGAGGCAGGAAGTGTTTTTAGTCTCGAGACTGGGTTATTATTTCTGACTATCATATCACTAGGCTATGAATTATTCATGTTGTAAGGAAATACCAAAAACCGAAATGAGAGACAAACACATTTAAGCATAGAAATGTACTTTTTGGTGACGCAAAATTAAGCTGTGAAGGGAAACTGTGTTGTTACGTGCTATTTAATAGAACTGCATCTCCCATAATGCCCTGGGGCTACAGTGGGAGGACGTACTTCAAACATCTCTGCTAGTAATCTTGTACAATCAGTTAGCTTCATTTAGTTTTCTTGTTTAAATATGCATTTGTCTGCTTCCACACAATAATAAAGGGAATTTAAACTTATTGACCTTCTCGTTCTGTAAAAATATTTATAATTTAAATACGTTGATTTGGTTTTGTACCCTTAGCCTTAACAGTGAAACAGTGATGCCCTTCCATCTAAAAGTGTGAATGGTTCATATTTGGGTCTTAGTTTACCAACTCTTCTTCAAACAGGCCATCATTCATATCCTATTGTGTGTTTCTGAAGAAGAATCAACACAAAACAAGGCTTTTTGTAGACTGAAGTTAGGCTTTCTTGAAATGAATAAAACTACTCATCGTTATTCACT
This sequence comes from Pollachius pollachius, assembly GCF_949987615.1. NCBI lineage: Eukaryota > Metazoa > Chordata > Actinopteri > Gadiformes > Gadidae > Pollachius > Pollachius pollachius. Next base: position 22,920,766 of record NC_136946.1, on the reverse strand, counting down.
GACTCAACACTTTCACAAGAACCAGAGGAAGATTCTATGAACTGTTAACTAGTTTGGACTCATATAACTCATACTTTTCTAACCAGTGGCCACTCAAAGCGCTTTACAATATTGCCTCTCACTCATTCCTACACACATTCACCCCTTCATACATACATTCACCCATTCATACACACACACATTCACCCATGCATACACACATTCACAAACCAACAGCGGTTTCAGCCACACAAGGCGAGAGCCGGCTCGTCGGTAGCAGTTATGGTGAGTTGCCATGCTCAGGGACACCTCCACACTCGGAGGCTAAGAAGAGCCCATGATCGAAAGGAACAAGGATATACAAAACGTAGTTGTTGAGGCTGTTCCAATGTGTGCTGTGTTGGTCCGTAGAGGACCTCAGAGGAGACAGTGGCACCTGACAGCCTTATCCAAACCCAATCGCTCCCTTTCCACAAAAATAATTGCCTGCGCCTCATTGAGCTAGCTTAATTGTTTTTGTGTGGCATTCTGTTGGGGCAAAATAACCTGCTGAGCACATCACATGTACATTATAAATATAGCTAACTCCTACCTTAGCTTAATGAGCACATCACATGGCAGTCACCTTATAATATAGTCAACTTTTAACACATAACACATACATGAGAATATAGTCAGGTCAGGGCCAGAGCCAGGGCCCCATATCTCCTCCCGGCAGATGGTAGACACTCAGACAATGCACCAGTCATCCTCAAGGACGGGAGGACCACAACGGGTGATGCTCTGAAGCTCTCCCCCGTAAGGAGGAACACAAGAAGATATACATGCATACACTAGTGCCTGGGAACCAAGGTCAAGTAAAAACACACAGAACCACACACATCTCAAACGCACACACCTCATCACGAGGAGATACAGCATAAGACTGTATCACTCTGAGACTCTTCACCTTCTTCCGAAGCAGACCTTCCACGGAGGCGAAGCTCCGGACGAACCATCAGCGCTGATTAGGGACTTAGACATATTCGATTTCTCACGCTTATGACTCTGTATAACCGTTGCCACTTTACTTAATAAATCCAAGGTCCTCGTGCCGATAGACTTTATTACCTCTCCGTCTCATTTCATCTGGTCCAGTAACTAGACAGACCGTTTTTCCCAACAATTCCATTCTTCTTTTGACCATGGGATTGACGGCGTGAGTTTGTTTAAAGGCTTTTAGATTAGATTGGAAGAGAATAACATACGCAGGTACAATATCGCGTTTGTTCACTCCTAGCTAGACTTTCTCGCCTTTCTCAGGGGGAACTCACTGTAGGTGAGGAGAAACGTGAAAATTAAAGAGGACACATTTGTGTGTGTGTGTGTGGCGCAATAAGTCTGTTGACGCTCATTAAACAAGTATCTCTTTAATTCAATGTGTGTATAGATTTTCCACATGTTCATATGTGTTTACGGAAAGAGAGTCATTATTTTGAGTTCAAATACAGTGTACAGTATTCATATTTGTTAGTGTAATTGTGAAGGTGTACTACCCATAAATCGCCTGCATGTGTGCAAAGAACGTTAACCCATTTGTACCGGCTGCTGTGCGGCGCAACATTGTATCTAGCAGATACAATGTTGCTCCGCGCAGCCAATGGGTTATTGTTAAACACGCACAGATGCGTGATCCGGTCTGAATGGGTTAAATAATTGGACAAAAAGGTCTGGGGCGTTGTAAAGCGTTAAAGAAAAAGGGGGGGGGGGGGGGAGCACCGGTGAAAGTAAACAATCATGGATATCCAGCGTGATATACATTGATCTGCGGACTGGTCCAACTCCTTCTCCCTCATCCTGACTCGGAATGTGTTAAATGCATCGGCATTTCTTAGTTATGTTTTCCAGCATACTTTTTACTTGCTTTTGTCGGACCGTCGGGTGGTGGCTCAACATGGAGCAAAGAGGAGACGGAATGTCTTTTGGATATCGGACCCAAATATCCAAAAGACGTTCCTTCTCCTCTTTGCTCCATGTTGAGCAACGTCTCCGAAACCACCTCTCCGGCTGGGTCAACCTCCTTTTGATGGTTAAAAATATCACATAATCGACAAAAATCGTAACAATCAATGATCGATCATCAATTAATCATGCCCATCCCTAATTGTCAGTACAGTGTCTGTTCCTTATCTAGAAAGACACCCGTTTTTCCTGTTCTCTGCATCTTGGGTGGCATTTAAGAACCAAGGACTTAAACTAAGTGTAGTGCCTTTTAGAATGGTTTGCACTAAAGGAAAGAAACCCAATACTAATTTTATTTATCTGCAACATTATGTTGTATGATTACAGTGTTTCACAATAAATGTTCTCGAAATGACATACTATATTTCTCTTTTTTTTTAAATACATTTAGCAGTTTGGCTTTCCTTAATCTAAAAAGTAGAGCTTAGAGTAATCTAAGCTCTACTTTGCAATAGCAGAGCTTCCTTGGAGAGACAGCACAGAGCTTAGACCAGAAACCAAGTTCCCAGTATTGTTAGTAGGGGTGGGAATCTCTTGGCACCTCACGATTCGATTTGATTCAGATTAGGAGGTCAACGATTCGATTCCAATTATGAGGTCAACGATTCAATTCTAAAACGATTATCGATGCATCTAGATGCAACAAAAAATTGTATGTACATTTCCATATGCGACTTTCAAAAAAAAATATATATATAGATCTGAGTTTACTACTCAGAGTTTGCTAATCACATCCTACTTTTTTGATGATCATTAAAGACATCAGATCAGAATTAACTCATCTAATATTTTATTAGAGAAAAAAGCTTTTGTCACAAATATGACTTTCTATGAACAATGTAATAATCAATGCAGCTTGCATTACAACACAATATGGAAGCATGCAAGAAAAAGGGTTCAGTTTTCTTTTCTTTCTAATCTTTCTTTTCTATGTCATTAAAGAAAAAGCTGCTCTTGAATTAAAAGGAGTTCTTGTGTCTGGCTGTGAGTTTGCGTGCATGCTATGAGTAGGCTGAATCGCAATCGTGGCCAATACACACCGATGATGAATTAAATAATTTTAAAATTGCTGAAATTATCCCTCTCTGGCGAACAGAATGTTGCAGCAGGCGAACAAATGTAAGAGAAAAAAAAAAAAAATTAAAATTCCGATTATTAATTGATCTGCATCGAGACGGAATTGTTCTATAGAGAATCGCGATGCATCGAAGAATCGATTATTTTTCCCACCCCTATTCGTTATGGTGTTTCAAATGCATGCACAAGGTCATGTACGGACCATCATGCATGTGCGGCTTAGCGCAGTAGGTTACTTGTAACTGGAAGGTTGCTAGTTCATCAGCAGCAGAGTGGGGAGGTGTCCCTGAGCAAGGCAACTCACCCTAACACCTCCCTCAAGGAAGGTCGCTAGTCCGATCCCCGCTCCTAGCTGAGTGTCGAGGTGTCCCTGAGCAAGGCACCCCACCCTAACTGCTCCCTAAAGGAAGGTTGCTAGTTCGATCCCCGGCTCCTCCTAGCTGAGTGATGAGGTGCCACTGAGCAAGGCACCTCACCCTGACTGCTCCTGATGAACTGGCTGTCGCCCTTGCGTGGTCGACTCCGTGGTCGGTGTGTGAATGTGTGAATGAACCGACGTAAATCGCTCTGGATTAAAGCGTCCCCGAGGTAACTCGCAGTGTTGTCTCATTTCGCAAACTGCCGAACTCGGTAGTTTACGAAATAAGAGGGAGAGAGCTGTGTGCAGTGCAGAGATGAGGGAACACACAAGAAAAAAGTCGGCAGACACGAAAAAGTCACTAGAAAAAAGCCGCTAGAAAAGTTCGCCGGAGAAGGCCAGTCGCTAAATTTAACGACGGGCAACACCGTTGACCGTCACATGCGGCTGAACTCACCGTTGACGACCACGGCGATGTCCACGAAGTCGATCTCGCCGCGCGCCTCTACGCTGGCCTCGCAGCGGTACACGCCCTCGTCGGCGTTGGTCACCCGATGGATCTGGAGGTTGTTATTGGCTAGCACCTGGAACCGCCCTTTAACATGGGGAGAGAGAGAGAGAGGGAGAGGGAGAGGGAGAGAGAGAGAGAGAGACAAAGAGAGAGAGAGAGGGAGAGGGAGAAAGAGAGACAAAGAGAGAGAGGGAGAAAGAGAGGGAGAAAGAGGGAGAGAGGGAGAGAGAGAGGGAGAGGGAGAGACAAAGAGAGAGAGGGAGAAAGAGAGAGACAGAGAGAGAGGGAGAAAGAGAGGGAGAGAGAGAGGGAGAAAGAGAGAGAGAGGGAGGGAGAGAGAGGGAGAAAGAGAGAGAGGGAAAGAGAGAGGGAGAGGGAGGGAGAGAGAGAGAGTTACAAATTACAGAAAACTTAAACAAATTAGAATTGGCCATCAAAGACTCCCAGAACCCTTTAGATCTATTTATCACTGAAAAACAAGTGGAAGAAAAATTAAACAACCTTAAGCCAAAGAAAACATGCGGAATTGACGGCATCCTAAACGAGATGTTGAAACACAGCAGTAAAAAAATCGGATTGGCTATTCTAAAATAATTCAACTTGATCCTGAGTGTAGGTTACTTCCCAGACGTCTGGAATCGTGGTCTCATAACACCTATTTTTAAAAATGGAAATATATCTGACCCTGATAATTACAGAGGCATTTGTGTGAACAGTAACCTGGGGAAGCTTTTCTGTAGCATTATTAATTCGAGACTCATAGACTTCCTTATGAAACACAATGTCCTGAGCAAAAGTCAAATTGGATTCATACCAAATCACCGCACATTAGATCATATTTACACCCTACACACCCTAGTAGACAAATATATCAACCAAAACAAAACCAAAATATTTGCTTGTTTCATTGATTTCAAAAAAGCATTCGACTCAATTTGGCACATTGGATTACTTTACAAACTTCTTCAAAGCAGTGTAGGGGGTAAAGCATATGACATAATAAAATCAACGTACACAAACAACATGTGCGGCATCAAGATTGGACACAAGCGAACAGTTTTTATTTCTCAGGAGCGGGGAGTGAGACAAGGCTGCTGTCTATCACCTGCACTGTTCAACATAAATGAGCTGGCCTCCATTCTGGAACGGTCCACAGTGCCTGGTCTCACTCTCCACAACCCCGAGATCAAATTCCTGCTTTACGCAGATGATTTAATCCTGTTAAGTGCCACAAAAGAAGGACTTCAACAGAGTCTAGACCTACTAGACCGTTACTGTCAGACCTGGGCCCTGGCTGTTAACATTAAGAAAACAAAAACCATGATATTCCAGAAAAGACCCAGATGTCTGGGAAACACATTGCACTTCACAATAGGAACACATAAAATAGAAAACTGTTTAGAATATAATTATTTAGGCCTGAAAATAAGTCCCACTGGAAGTTTCAATCCAGCAGTCAATGAACTGAGAGAGAAAGCACGCAGGGCTTTTTATGAAATCAAAAGACAAATTTACATTCAGATTCCAATTCTAATTTGGTTCAAATTACTTCAAGCAATTATTGAACCCATCCTGCTCTATGGAAGTGAAGTGTGGGGCCCACAAACAAACCAACTTTTTGACCAATGGGAAAAACATTCAATTGAAATTGCAAACCCCGAATTTTGTAAAAGCATTCTGCAGGTACACAGGACAACCACTAACAACGCCTGCAGAGCTGAATTAGGTCAGTATCCACTTCTATTAAAAATCCAAAAACGATCAATTAAATATTGGCTACATCTAAAACAAAGTGACCCCCACTCCTTCCAGTACAAAGCCCTGCAAAGCCAAGAGATGAACAGGAGTCCCCTCACTCAGCTGGTCCTGAGGCTGTCCACAGACAGGTTCCCCCCCTGCTCTGCCCCAGGACCAGCCGGAGAACATATCAATTAGACTCAACCAAATTATAAAACATCAGAAACAAACCTACCTCACCCATTGGAACACTAAAACACACACACAGAGCAAAATGCAGTGTTATCTGGCCCTAAATAGACAGTACACTGTGGCCCCCTACCTGACCACAGTCACTGATGTTAGACACAGTGCTGTTAACAAAGTACAGACTGAGCGCTCACAGCCTGGCCATAGAAACAGGCCGACATAGGAAATCATGGCTGCCCAAAGAGGAGCGGCTGTGCCAGCAGTGTGAAGAAGCTGCTGTAGAGACCGAGCAGCACTTCCTCCTACACTGCCCCAAATTCTAAAATATCCGCGAAATATACTTCAGCAAATTCGGCCAAAAACACCCTCATTTTATAAACTCCCATGTAGACCAACTACAAATATTAATGGGAGAGAGAAAAGAGAGCTCCGTCCTCTCAGGACAGTTTATTTCAGCTTGCCACAACATGAGAGGATGACATTCTACACCAGGCCTCACTGTTTGATTGATTAATGATTATTAGTTACCTATAATGTGCTTTATGTAGCTTTTCATTAATTTTAAGGTTCTTTTTTTTTTAATATATGTAACCGATGTCTTTCTGCGTTGTGTCTTGTATCTTTGATGAGTGAGGCACACACACAGGAGTCGAGTAATGGAGGTTTATTCTTTCAAAAGGAGACAAAACAGCACAGGCGTCACACACAATCCGGGATATCTCTCTCCACTCAGCTCCGTGCATCAGCGCTCACTCACCTTAGCTTAATATATCCTGTGACTTTCAATGAATACATGTAGGGGATAAATTATAAAAATGTATACAAAGCATAAAATGATCTTAAATAAAAAGACAGTATATAAAATATATACATTGATAAAGGAAATAAAATATAATAAAGAATTGTCATTTTCCTCTCACACTCATTTTACATACCATAAACAAAAACACATAACAGGCATACCTTTCAAAAGGAGACAAAACAACACAGGCGTCACACACAATCCGGGATATCTCTCTCCACTCTACAAAACAAAGGAAGCAAACAATTGACCACACATACTGGATCACACAACTGCATTTGTAATATCAACGCGGGAAATACAGCGATCTTCCTCCCATGCCGAATCTCACGCGGCCGGGAAACCCCGTAGTAAGCTAACACCAGCTCAAGCTAGTTCACGAGTTAAAAAGTTAAAAAGTCCAACCTTCCAACAATTCAATGACTAAAAAATTGTCAACGCACCAGGGAGTTTCTCCCGCATGCCTAAAAGCATGTCGCAAAGCAGTGTGAACCACCACAACCGTTCAAGGGCAACCAACAAGGGGTTAACATAAAAATCTAACGGAGAGAGACACAAACGCAACTCACCAGCTCCGTGCATCAGCGCTCACTGACGCTAGACACACAGGTGCAACGCCAAACCACTCCCCAGGGAAACAAAAGGCATGCCATAGGAAACAACGAAACCAACTTACTTAGGAACCAATATTTGGTGGAGTTCACAATAAAAAAAAAAGGTATTGTAGCGACCCTGGTATGTGTACTAGTGAGTGACAGCGCTGTAGTCCAATCACAAGTAGGGATACTAGGTCCAGCAACATGGGGGCTTGTGATTGGGGGAGGTTGCGCAGTGTGTGTGGGTGTCTTCCTGTGCGAGCTCCGAGTAGGAGTGTGTGAAATGTGGGTGTAGAGCGATACATGTGTGCCTTGTTAAGCTGTTGTGAAGTTTGCAAAGTTCGTGGAATAAAGCCAACCGGCTGTTACACCGGATACCTGCCTCCGCTTCTGGTTTGATCGCCACACTGGTGTCAGAAGTGACTTCGGACGTTAACTAAGGATCCGGTCGGGAGCTAGCCTAGCCACAGCAGAAGATTAGCCATCTCGCTAGCTGCACGTTATGGAGGACTTCGGCGGGACAAGAGTGAAGGAGGAGAGGAGAGACGTGGAGGAAGGAGCCTACGGTTGGTCGGGAACCGCCAGCGGGTACGAGAGAGCTGCACGTGAGGCGAAGGAGAGCCGGAGAGAGACGGTGGTGGAAATAGCTCACGAGTCGAGCATGACGCCGTCTTTCACGCGGCGCAACAACCCTCTCTCTACCGGAGAGAGAGAACAGCGCGAGGTAAACAGCGTTCATCTTCCCGCTTCTGTTACCTCCGTTAAAACACCCAAGTACTCTGGCAGGTCAGACTGGGAGGCTTTTCATGCACAATTTGAGTTGTTAGCTCATGCAGTGGGGTGGTCGACAGAAGCTAAAGCCCTACAGCTAGCACTCTGCCTCACTGACGAAGCGCTGACTTGTCTCCTACTGCTCACCCCCGAAGACAGACACTGTTACACGGCTTTAGTAGGGGCCCTACAGAGGCGTTTTGGACAATGTTTACAACCAGAGCTCCTTCGTAATGAACTAAATAATCGATGCAGAAGGACCGGGGAGCCGTTACGTGTACTGGCCAACGACATAGAGAGTCTGACCAGGCGGGCTTACGCACACATGCCACCGGGGGTACAGAGCGAACTAGCCCGTGACCAGTTCATCCGAGCCCTTTTCCCCTCTGAACTGCGGGTTCAGGTTCAGCTGCAGCACCCACGGACCTTACAGTCAGCCTTGGAGATGGCTGCAGAGAGGGAGATCGTATGGGGAGTAGCTGCAGGGAGCAGCGTAAAAGAAAGCCCGCTGGCGGTGAGGACGGCAGCCGGGGGCCCCACAGTGGAGGAGAAACCGGCCTGGGCGGCTGAAATGACCGAACTGATCAGAGCTATGTCACTACAGCCCGTACGACGGCCGCGGCCAGGGCCCAGAGTCTGCTGGGAGTGTGGACAGCCAGGGCATTTGGCTAGAGAGTGCCCTAAACAGCGCCCGGCTCAGGGAAACGGCTCCGGGTCCGCGTAGAGGGGAATATGCGGACTCCACCCCCTTCCCCTACCTCCCAGCCAGCCTCCACAGCAGACGATGACACCAGCTTGGTACCTGACATCTTAGTGGGGCGTGCCTCGGTGGGTGAGTCGTGCTATATTTCAGTCACTGTGGAGGGTGTACCATGTCTGGCTCTAGTAGACTCTGGGGCGACAGTTTCCTTGGTGAGACCTGATGTGGTGCCTGGGGGGACCCAGTTGGAGCCGACCGCCAAGTGGCTGCGCACCGTCACCGGGGAACTAGCTCCCCTGACAGGAAAAAGCAGGTTTTCAGTGACTATAGGGGGGTGGGCGGTACGTCACCTGCTATGGATAGCTGCCGTTCAGGAACCCTGTATTCTGGGTTTGGACTTTCTAAAAGCTACAGGATGTGTCCTGGATTTTGGGAGGGGCCTGGTGAGTTTCCGAGGGGGACCAGTCGTCACTATGTTGCCCATAGACACCCTTGTCACACCCCCTGTCAGACTTTTCACACCGGCTGGTGAATCAATAGGGGCAGCTCTCAACATCACCCCGGCCGCGTCCCTCCCTCCTGCCACTCCCACTCGGAGTGTCGGCCCCTCTCTCACCTCGACCCCCCCATCAGGTGCGACCCCCCCCCTCTCACCTTCTCCCCCTCTTCTTACAAAAGCCTCACAGCTGCAGCCCAGAGGAACGGTGGAGGCTGGAGTCAACAGCACCCCTTCAGGGACCACGTCCACCGTACACGCGACCACGTCCCGGTCACTTTCGACCAATACAGAGAGAGAGGGGGAAATATCGGCTGTGAGAGATATATGGAGGAAGAACTGTGGCGGCCTGGACCCTCAACAGCAGGAGGAGCTGTGGCAGCTGTTACTAGAATTCAAAGACAGCTTTGCCATGAGCGACGAGGAGGTGGGGTTGACTCACCTAGTACATCACGACATCGACACGGGGGACGCACGCCCCATCAAGTGCCGGCCTCGCCGCCTCCCCCTGGCTCGTCAAGAGGCTTGCGATGAGGCAGTTCGTAACCTACTGCAGGCAGGCATCATCGAGCCCTCAGACAGCCCCTGGGCCGCCGCCGTTGTCATGGTCCCCAAGAAGGTGAGCGGTTGGAGGCTCTGTCTGGACTACCGGCCGGTGAACGGGATAACCCGGAAAGACTCCTACCCCCTGCCGCGCATAGACGAGTCTCTGGACCTGGTCTCCGGGTCCTCTTGGTTCTCCTCCTTGGACCTCTGCAGCGGCTATTACCAGGTTCCCCTCTCCCCGGAGGCAAGACCCAAAACAGCGTTTTGCACAGGGCGGGGGCTGTGGCAGTTCAAGGTCCTTAGTTTTGGCCTTTGTAATGCCCCGGCCACCTTCGCGAGGTTGATGGACAGGGTGCTGGCCGGGGTCCCCCGGCAACAGTGCCTGGTATACCTCGACGACATCCTGGCTCATGGAAGTTCCTTCGAGACAGCTCTGGGAGCCCTGCGTCAAGTGCTGGAGAGGATAAGGACTGCTGGCCTTAAGCTTCACCCAGAAAAGTGCCACTTCATGCAGCGAGAGGTAACCTTTTTGGGTCACAAGGTGGGAGAGGAGGGCATTGGCACTCTGGGGAACAAGGTGCAGGCTGTCACCGGTTGGCCAGCACCCACCAACCAGAAGCAGCTGAAGAGCTTCTTGGGCCTAGCCTCGTACTACAGGAGGTTCGTACGGGGCTTCTCCTGCACCGCTGCCCCCCTGTTTCAGCTGCTACAAAAAGACTGCGACTTTCTCTGGACCGAGCAGTGTCAGGAGGCCTTCACCAGCCTTCAACGGGCTCTGAGCAAAGCCCCGGTTCTTGCCCCAGCTGATCCCTCCTTGCCATTCCTCTTGGATACGGACGCTAGTGGCTCGGGGGTGGGTGGTGTGCTGTCCCAGACTGGCCCCGATGGGGAACGGGTGGTGGCATATTTCAGCCGAGCGTTCAACAAGGCTGAAAGGCGCTACTGTGTCACCCGCAGGGAGCTCTTGGCTGTAGTGCTGTCCATCAGGCATTTCAAGTACTATCTGTGCGGCCCACTGTTCAGAGTGAGGACAGACCACGCGGCTCTCCAGTGGCTCATGACATTCAAAGAGCCAGAGGGACAGGTCGCCAGGTGGATAGAAGAGCTCCAGGCTTTCAACTTCACCGTGGAGCATCGGCCGGGGGCCCGCCACACCAACGCCGATGCCCTGTCATGTCGCCCGTGTGCCGCGGTGGGGTGCCAGTATTGCGAGCGGAGAGAGACTCGTGAGAGAGAACTGCAGGAGGAAAACGGGGGCTGTGCCGCTGTGCGTCGGGTAGAAGAACTCATCTGCCGCGAGCTGCAGATGGTCGACCCAGCTGAATGGAGGCAGCAACAGGAGCAGGACCCCGACCTTAAACCTGTGCTACAGTGGGTGGAGGCTCAGCAGCGGCCACCATGGGAGGAAGTGGCAAGGTTCTCAGCAATAACCAAGGGGCTGTGGGCCAAATTCAGGGCTCTGCGGCTGTGTCAGGGGGTACTACAGCGGGCGTGGTCACAACCAGCAACAGGAGAACAGAGATGGCAGGTCGTGGTCCCCCATGGCCTGCAAGAGGCAGTGTTGGAGGCCATGCATGGAGCTGCAGGTTCGGGGCACTTTGGGGTGACTAAGACACTTAGACGCCTTCGCCAGAGCTTCTACTGGGGCCAGTGTCGGCGGGACGTAGAGGACTTCTGCCGCCGCTGCAATGCCTGTACAGCACGTAAGGGTCCCCCCGGTCGTTCTCATGCCCCGCAGCATACAGTGGGAGCCCCCATGGAGAGGGTGGCGGTGGATGTAGTAGGGCCGCTGCCTCGCTCCGACAAGGGTAACCGCTATGTACTCTCGGCCGTCGACTACTTCACTAAATGGCCCGAAGCTTACGCTATTCCCGATCAGGAGGCAGTGACGGTGGCCGATGCGCTAGTGGAAGGCATGTTCAGCCGTTTTGGAGTGCCGGAGACCATTCACAGCGACCAGGGGAGGAATTTTGAGTCCCGGGTTTT
>NC_136946.1:22886517-22901517 GCF_949987615.1 Pollachius pollachius | reverse complement strand
ACAGGACGCAGACAAACACCAGGTCAGAGGTGAGAGAGGGCACACAGGACGCAGACAAACACCAGGTCAGAGGTCAGAGGTGAGAGAGGTCAATCAAGTAGGAGACAAACACCAGGTCAGAGGTCAGAGGTGAGAGAGGTCAATCAAATAGGAGACAAACACCAGGTCAGAGGGGAGAGAGGTCAGTCAAATAGGAGACATACACCAGGTCAGAAGTCAGAGGTGAGAGAGGTCAGTCAAATAGGAGACAAACACCAGGTCAGAGGTCAGAGGGGAGAGAGGTCAGTCAAATAGGAGAGAAACACCAGGTCAGAGGTCAGAGGGGAGAGAGGTCAGTCACATAGGAGACAAACACCAGGTCAGAGGTCAGAGGGGAGAGAGGTCACCGTGGCGTCTTCGGGAAAACGCTGAAAAAGAAATGCTGTGGTTTCAAGTTTGAAACTGCTTTTCAACAACTGTCATCTCTTTGGCTAAACCAAATATTGTAAATTAATCTTTTTTTTATTATTTACATTTACATTTAGGGCATTTAGCAGACGCTTTTATCCAAAGCGACTTACAATAAGTGCATTTGTTACAATAAGTACATTTGTCATAAGAAGTGAAACAATATATCGCTGTCGGTACAGTAAAGATGTTCATAGAACCAAGTGCAAGTATTACAATCGCTAGGCTAACCCATTCCCCATGTAAAGCAACGATAGCAGCTAATGTAGATGGTACACAATTAAGTACCTTGAATAAGTGCAATGTACAAGTGCCAGGACGTACAACATTCAATGGTGGCTGTGCATTGGTTTCTATGCAGAGCATCATGTTAAATGATGCTATTTATTTTTTATCGTTTTATTCTTGAGATTTTTTAGTCTCATACATTTCGTTTTTAAACACAAGGTAATGTTACTAACAGGAGGGAACTGCAGGTTTAAATCCGTCAAAGGTTAAACTCAATTTGAACCAATCTAGTGGTGTGTGCTGAGATCTGGGCTCAGTCTCGGTGAGGTGCATTCTGGGTTGTCCAGCGGCCTGTCGTCAGCCTAGGATTTAACTCTGATTACATCAGCCCAGATGTACGGCTAAAGAAAACTCTGAGGCGATTTCACCTCCTGGATGAGGAAGAAACATGGCGGGGGATTCTCTGGACGACCCTCCTACCTGTGAAGGTCATTTAACAAGTACATACTTCAAGCATACTTACGACTAACTAACAGCTTTAGTGATGTTATTCAGACTCTCCCTCTCTCCACCTCTGTCTCGTTCCATCTTCTACATGTTTCTCTTTCTCCCTTTCTCCCTCTCACTCCTGTGTGTGTGTGTGTGTGTGTGTGTGTGTGTGTGTGTGTGTGTGTGTGTGTATGTGTGTGTGTGTGGTGCAGGCTTCTTAATTAGGGTACATGATGATAGTCCATTATTCATCTCGGACATTAATCTGGTTGTCTTCCCTTACAAGTCTAAACAACTCAATCAACTTAGATTTACTCATCTCTCCCTCTCTCTCTCTTTCTCTCCCTTCCTTTCTCTCTCTCCTGTGTGTTCATGTGTGTGTGTTTGTGTGTGTCTGTGTATTGTGCGTGTGTGTGCGTGGTGCAGGCGTCTTCACTAGGGTACATGCATTATTCATCCATTATTCATCTCTGACATTAATCTGGTTGTTTTCCCTTACAAGTCCAAACAACTCAATCAACTTAGATTTACTCATCTCTCTCTCTCTCTCTCCCTCTCTCGCTCTCTCTCTCTCTCTCGCTCTCCCTCTCTCGCTCTCTCTCTCCCTCTCTCCCTCTCTCGCTCTCTCTCTCTCTCTCTCCCTCTCTCGCTCTCTCACTCCCTCTCTCCCTCTCTCGCTCTCTCGCTCTCTCTCTCCCTCTCCCTCTCTCTCCCTCTCTCTCTCTCTCTCTCGCGCTCTCTGTCTCTGTCTCTATCTCTCTGTCTCTCCTCTATTTCTCTCTGTCTCTGGTTCTGTCCCTCTCTTTCTCTGTCTCTCTCATCGAAAATCTCTCTCATCCCAAGTTTCTCACTCTCTCCCTCTTCCTCTCTCTCTCTGTTTCCCAACACTTTTCTCGCTCTCCCTCTCTCTCATCCCAAGTCTCTCACTCTCTCCCTCTCCCATGGGGGAGGGGGAAGGAGGGGGCTAGGGATTGATGATTGGCAGGAAGACAAAACTAATTACCGTCTTGTCGACTCACAGCGGGGAGGTCAGAGACAGGGGGGGTCTGGCAGCGATGGGAGAAGGTGAATCCGTATTAAATGTTTTCGGGATTTATACGTTCTTATTCACCTCGAGTCAACATTGATTAAAATCGTAGTCGTACATCTTGAGCGATAAATTTTTCTCATACCCTTCTCACGAATGACATTCCAACATGTTCAATCATTGAAAGCAAGGTCAGCATTTTGTCGGCAGTTAAACGTATCAAGGTCCGTGGAGGGGAGAGACCTTGAGATGTCGTTACCAAAATCGTCAAACAACCCTCAGCGTAACTTTACCACGAGGGGGTCTTTGCAGGCGTATTAAAGCGAGCCACCTAACATTTCATTGGGATCTTTACTGCGCTGTGTTGACTTCTCAAGAACTGTTAAAGGTGACGCATTATACCACCAGGTGTGAGTGTGATTAGCCATTACAAACCATTTTGAAAAACTGCCTCTCTTCTGACACAAGTGGGCGTGTCCACCTAGATGTGTGCTGGATAGATCAGTCCACCAGCCTACCCAGTGGACCGTAGCAAACGCTGCTGATCTATCCGTCATACATCTAGGTGGACACGCCCACTTGTGATGTCAAAAGAGGCAGATTTTCAAATGGCTAATCATGCTCATCTGGTGGTATAATATGGGACCTTTAATGAGGATTTACAGCCTAGAGGATGTAAATCTTCACATCTTACTTGAACTTACACAACATACTTGAACTTAATAATAAAAAGCCCAACCAAGTCGCCTTCAACCCAGTCGTGTTTGGCTTGACAGTCTTTCAGGAAGACAATGAAATAATTCTAAATTCTGTATTATGAGGATATTTCTTTGAAGGGCTTTGATATTCAACTTGAACATTAACATTAATCTTTTTAGTCAAAGTTTTTTTTTTTTGTCTGTGCATTGAAATTGAGAAATTGTCTGTTTGTGTGTGTGTGTGTGTGTGTGTGTGTGTGTGTGTGTGTGTGTGTTTGTGTGTGTGTGTGTGTGTGTGTTCTATCAACCAAGTAAACACTTGTACCCAAACATCAACTCTAATTAAAACACAGAAAAAGAACCACTCATCATAGTCACTCACAACATTAATTAAACATGTTTTTAACACACAAGCAAAAATACCCCACGTAATTAGTGACTTAATTAATTAGAATTCATGTTCATTTCTCCGGCACTTTTAATGAGCTTAATGAGCTTAATGTGCAGCATCAACGCAGCGAAAAAGTGTAAATAACAATGGATCCCGAGTTTCTATACTAGGCATTATGATGGCGGTGCTCTGCGCAGTGCAGTGGTTTAGTAGAGATGCGCGGATGAGCTGTAATGTCATTCCGATTTTCAGTTGCTTGTTCCGCGTCCCGACAAAAAGCGGCTCGCTAAAATGTCCAACCACTATGAAATGTCCCCTGTTGTCAGTGAACATAGCCAACATGGTCTTATTATAGCCCGATCATTAACTAAAAGCCACATAGAAAGAGTAAAGCATCCAGCATATGATTTCAACAATGTGTGAGGGCATATGCTGCAGGGATGATCGCACAGTGGAATGCTTATGGAAAACCAGCGGACGAGCACTGGGCGGAGATTTCAGAAGCAGGGAGATTATAGAAAAATTTAATTTGTCAGTTTGCCGTTTCTCTAGTGAATATGTTAACCTACTTATTCATTTATTTATTTCAAATTTGTCTGCGACGAACGAATCGGGGCAAAATTGGGCTGGAATAGTGTAGTCTGAACCAGCCATAAGCAAGCAGCAGCAGCGCCATTGGGCGGATTGCAACCTGGTCTCACAGGAATCCGTGTAATGACTACGGACGCTTAACTCGAAATCCGTAGCCACATCACGGAAACACGCCGATTTCCGTGATGTGGCCACGGAATACGCTCCAATGCAAGTTAATGACACTGATGCTCCGTGGCTCACACACGGATCCCCGTTTCAACGAGCGAGTCGACCACGGGGATTAATTCAAAACCCGTGGTGGTCTCACTGAAACACTTAAATTGTCCTTGATGTGTCCACGGAAGTTGCTCCAATGCAAGTAAATGACACTGATATTCCGTGGCACACACACACAGATTCCCGTTTCAATCTGTGTGTGTGCCAAAGTTGACCACGGCGGGGGCTTGACTCAAAATCCGTGCTTGTCTGACGAAATCACTTAAATTGTCCGTGATGTGGCTACGGAATTGGCTCCAATGCAAGTAAATGTCACTGTTATTCCGTGGCTCACACACGGATCCCCGTTTCAACGAGCGAGTCGACCACGGGCGCTTAACTCACAGTCCGTGTTGGTCTCACGGAATCACTTAAATCGTCCGTGATGTGGCCACGGAATTTGCTCCAATGCAAGTAAATGACACTGTTATTCCGTGGCTCACACACGAGAGAGAGAGAGAGAGAGAGAGAGAGAGAGAGAGAGAGAGAGAGAGAGAGAGAGAGAGAGAGAGAGAGCGCGCTCGCTTCAGAAGGGGTGTGGCAGAAAGTACAGTGCACCCTAGGTAGGCTATGCGTCAAAACCACAAATGCAACAAAGGGTCCATGCTTTGTATTATGGAATATGGATACTACAATTTTGGCAGCAGATAGTGTGGTACACACTCTATTATGTATCGTGCTCATGCTCATGAAAATAATCTATTGAACTGTGTCCCAGAGCACGGTTGTCGGACTTATTTTGTGCTACACAGAACACAAACCATAGCCTTTCAATTGGGATATTTGATTAGACTATAGAAGGGGTGTGCGCTGGTACAGGGCACCCTCTTATGTATGTGTCAAAACAACATATGCACCAAAGGGTAAATGAAGTATTAGAGATACTCTGATATCCCCTTTTTTTTCAGCAGACCTCCTCAAATACATTTCGTGCTAATGCTCAGGAAGATTAATCGATTGAATCGTGTCCCAGAGCATGATTGTCCGACTTTATTCGTACTGCAGAACGAAATGTAAACCCATGCCTTTTGGATGGGAGCGTTTCTCAGAATATAAACAGGTAGCTATATAAATATGTATATAATAAATAAATAAATATATAATTAATTAAATACGTCAATACGTCACTCTGAGAGATGCGCACGGACATTGACGCAGCCGCGAAAGCAAAACACCAGGTTCATTGATTGAACGAGGCAGGGTTATTTTAATTAATTAATTCAGTTATCATGTCATTCCTCTTCCTGAGTGTTTATTGACTATTCCTGGTGATTTAAATGCTCATTGCAAGCTTCCTATTTATGTCTTGTGTAGGCTATACTGTCAATAAGCACCCTCCCCGTCCGATATGGATATGGAGAATTGTTCCCACGCCCCAGTGATGGTGGTGTCATATCTATGAAAGAGGGCATTCAAATATGTAACGGATAATGTATAGAATAACATATTAATTAAATAATTAATTAAATTAAGGGTGGTTCATTTTGTTTGATAATCTCAAAATATATATTTTTTTGTTAGAGGACTTTTGGTGTAAACCGAAATCGTATGATTGGCCCCAAAACCAATTTAAATATCCAAAAAATAACTATTTTGTTGCTTGTCCATTCACAAACCCTTCCTATCGACTTCGGTTAGGCCTACAATGTTAAATGTTAAACTGATATTGCCTCATAAAATGTAGCCTAGGCCTATGTCTTATTTTTATTATGCAAACAAACTCAAAATACTCTTGCAAACCATTGCTGTTTTATTGAAACTGGTCAGCGATACACAAAAAACACATAGCCAACAAATGCAGAGATGACCAAGTCATTAATTAATATTCGGGCGATTCGGTTGACATTGTGGCTGCGCGTCATAGCTTCGTCATACAGGCTACATCCCAGAATTGCGCCTTTTCCAGTCATTGCAGGATCACTTTCAACAGGTATGTAGCCTATTTCCTGTATGTTTAATATGCGTTTAATATGCATTGTTATATAAACGTTGTCTCAGACTTTTCTCGTGTTAGCTAGAGCCATTATCTCTGATTAGTTAATTTAGCTCGGGTTATCAAAACAGGTGCCTATTTTTAGACAGCCAGCATTATAGTTGAACTATGTGCGCAATGCGTCGCGTTCCTCTGTGTTTGTGCAAATACCAGATGTGTAGGGTATTACATGAGCGCCATGTACATTAGGGATGGAGTGCATGCATTAGGGATAAGTGAAGTGGAATAGTGGCCTGGATTTTACACGAATCACGCACGCACATAGTAGCCTAGGAGCCATTCGGTCGGTACTAGTTCCGCGTTCCTCATCCTTTGGGTCGGATCTCGGGAGGTGACGTTCTGTTATTCTTCTGTGAATCTAAAACTCCGTAACCACGCAGACGCTTCGACGCAGTCATGAACCTTGCAAAGAGTACCTGAGACACTCAGGGAGTGAACGCTGATTGGCTAATACCCCCTCAGAAGCATTTATATAGAAATTAGAAGATAAAAAGAACATACCGTGTTATAATACCGTTATCGTCTATGCCTCAAATCATACCTTGATATAAATTCTAGTCCATACTGTACAGCCCTCGTTGTAGCCTACATCTCATCGACACATTGATTCACGGAGTAGTATAACTAAACTTTGAAAGAGATTTGACAACAGAATCCGAGCCCCAATCTGGGAGATTTTGTCAAGAGTCCTATTTATATTATAAACACTAAAGGGAAACGCACAGTCCTGGTTGATTGCAACACCAAAGAGCAAGGCATGTTGGTGTGGCCAGAGAGCTGTCTCAACCACAGTGTTGTCACTGGTTTAATGGCCTTCCTCCTTTGGGAAGTGCACCGATGTGCTTCAGTCATTCTTGTGTAGAATATAACAAGAATGGTTATTGAGCAATTTGTTGGTTGGACGATAACAATAATGGTGATTTGATTATTTTATTTATTCCCTGCATTTTTTTGACTAAGATGTAACTAGTAATCACTCATACATCTAATTTTTGTTAATGAATGTAGAAATCATTCTAATTATGTTTTTTTGTCTTTGTTACAGATTATTTACAAGATAGCTTTCCAAAAAAGACAAACAAAGGCACTTTTAAGAGCCATTCTCTCTCTCGCTCTCTCTCTCACACTTTCTCTCTCTTTCTCACACTCACACTCACAGACACACACACACACACACACACACACACACACACACACACACACACACACACACACACTCCTGTATTTTATCTGTATTGTGTGTCAATTGTCCAGCGATGTTCAAAAACCAGAAGGTTTGTTCTGATGCCGTTGAGATCAGGGACCATATGGCTTCTGAAATCAGTAATGCGCTACTCCTTGAGGCCCGGGTGAGACCAATTTCATCAGCTTACTTCCATTTGTATGAACTTTACCATTGCTGTTGTTTGAGTAATCCAATGTAAAGTATAACTTTACAGTCTGATATTGTATCTGAAAAGGTTGCTGTTATTGTCATGTAGGCAGCAATGGGAGACTCCCACTTTCCTCCAAAAAAAAAGAGGAGAAAGAAGAGTGCAGTCAAAAAAAAGAAAGTGGTCACGAGCCGACTTCAGAAACATCAGAAATCACCCAGACGTGCATCAGGTTGTTGTTTACTGCACTGTTGTCATGGTTAAATAATAATTCACGAAATGCCAGCGGGTAGAAATATGGTGTTATCCCTCTTTGACAGATGTATGGTTGATTTTTGGGGGATTTCCAGACTAAAATGTATGAAGCCTGATACTATAGATAACCCAAAAAATATTGGTCTCTGCAGCTTCCGTGAACCCAGTGAGTGAGGAAGTCCAGCTCGAAGGAATTGAATTGACTGCAAGTCTTGGTGAGTATGCCTGCATATTCTGTATGACTACATTTCCCATTCCTCCATATCCACAACTTCATATCCACAACTTCATATCCACAACTTTCTCAATGCTCTCTCTGACTCTGACCATTACCATGGGGTGTGGGATGTGTGTGTGTGTGTGTGTGGGGGGGGGGAGCGGGAAGGGCTCTTATCACTTGATAATGTTGTTTGTAATACCATTAAATAGTTACCATGGTCAAAAAGCATTAAACCATCATTGAATTTAACACTAGTGTGTTCCACGGTCAAACTCAATTTGTATTACGCCTTCCCACAATTGACGGATGGTTAAACAGTTATATTACTTTCAGAAACTCGTCTTCAAGAGTTAAGGGGTACCCTTGCCTCTGAAGCTCCAGTGGCAAAAGCAGACATAACCTGGACACAACGGCAGGTGCTCGCTGGAGTTAGGGCAAAATTAGCAAAAATCAAAAATCAGCACAGGCATACAAACACACCAACACACGCAATGACACAACACACCAAACTGACCATGTGTGTGTAGGCGGATATATTGTCAGGGCCCCTCCCCCCCCCTCTCTCTCTCTCACATGCTCATGTGTGTGTGTGGTGTGTACGCGCCTGTGTGTGTGTTTGTGTGTGTATACTCACATGTGCCTCTACAGTGTGTGTGTGTGTGTGTGCGCTGGTTAACTCACGGTAGACCTCCAGCACCACGGTGGCCTCCTGGCTCCGCCCCTGGGCGTCGGTTGCCAAGCAACGGTAGACGCCGGCGTCCTCCACGGCGGCGTTGTAGAGGACGAGGCGCGAGCGCGATGCCTCAGTGTTCAGCGCCGCGGCCACGCGCTCGCCCCGAGGGTCAAACCACTCCAGACGAACCGGGTCGCCCAGGGCTAGGGTCAGGGGTCAGGGAGACAGGGGTCAAAGGTTAAAGGTCAGGGAGTGAGAGAGAGAGAGATACTCGCCCTGAGGGCTGAAGCACTCCCAGAAGCACCGTTGTCGCCCAGCTCTGGGGTCAGGGAAAGAGAATCCTAAAGTCTGAAGATTCTGAACCCAAAGTCCTAAAAATATTGTTAGAGAGAGAGTTAGACTGAAGTTAGAAGTAAGAATCATGCTATATAAATAAAAGTTACACATAAACAAGTTCTACTTATGCTATAAAAAATATAATTTATACATATACAAGTTCCACTCTTGCAACTCTTGCAAATTCAAGTTATAGATATAGAGAAAGAGATAAATATATTTAGAAAGAGTGGAATAAGTTTCAGATGAGTCCTCGTTTTTAACATAGAAGGCAAGGCACATTTATTTGTATAGCACATTTCAAACACGTAGGCAATTCAATTTGCTTCATACAAAAACAATGAAGAAATAAAAATATGGGTCCATAAACAAGGTAATAGCAATAATAAAAGTAAAAGGTAAATGTGTATACATCGAACACCAACAGCAAAGATTCCATTTAAAAGTAAATGAATAAATAAAAAAGACATATCAAAACAATGTGCATTAACTACAGAAAGCATCTGAAAAGAGATTGGTCTTTACTTTAAAATGGCGACAGTTGGGGTGCCTTTGATGATCTCTGGAAGCTGGTTCCAGAGATGGATGCCATAGTGGCTAAAAGCTGCTTCACCCTGCTATGTTCTGATGGTCGGTTTCAGTAGTAATTGCTTGGGTTGTGATCTAAGGGACCTTGTTTGAGAATATTGTTTAAACATGTCATGTAAGTAGTTTGGCCAAACCCCCTTCAAACACTTAAAAACAAGCAGAAGTGCAGGGACTTAAAGACTGGGGTGATGTGATCTCTTCTCTTTCCTTTAGTGAGGACCCTGGCTGCACTATTCTGAATCTTTTGAAGTGGTTGCATACTGTATTTGGGAAGTCCTGTGAAAATCACATTGCAATAATCAATCCAACTAGTGATGAAAGCATGTATGATTTTTTCAGATCCTCCTTTAACATATATCCTCTTTTTTTTGTTGATATTTTTAAGATGGAAGTATGCTGATTTTGTGACTGATTTAATGTGACTGATGAAACTCAGATAATTATCTATAAGGACACCTAGTGTGCTGCCCTCGATATGTATAGAGTATATCTTGGCTTTACGCTAAACACCTTCTGTTCATCATGACTCTGGAGACAGTTGTCAGTTGTCCACAGGTTTAATGATTAAAAAAGGGTGAAACTGAGGATAAACAGAAAGCATAATCAGATAATATTCAATGTAAACACACTTCTCATTAATTAAATTACTTATATTCAAATCCTTTTAACACACTTATGTCTCAACATGTATTATGTATTTATAAACGATTTATCATATATTATACTTTTAGTCACTAGTTCAGTGACTAATGAGTCACTCCAAGGGCCCTATCTTGCATCCGGCGCAATTGACTTTCTACACTGGCGCATGTGTCGTTGCTAGTTTGCAACTGGCGCAGAGCGTTCTTTTCCCTCCTGCGCCACACGTCGGTAAATTAGGGAATGATCTTGCGCCCCAAGGTGTTCGGCGAAAGGAGGAGGCGTGTTCTGGCGCAAACGTTCCCTGGTGCTATTTTGCAGTTTCAGAAAACACTTGCGCCACAAACCAGGAAATACCTGGTTTAAAGTCAGTGGCGCGTTGTTCAGATGCTATTTTAAGGGGACATGCATAATGTTGCTTGTGCACCTCGCGCATACTCTTTGCTTCTCTCATCTACCTAGCCACACATTCTTGGTAAATTATTTGGGAAAGAACAGCTGATACAGCGGTAATAAGTTGTACTTTTAAATCAATGCATCTGCAAACACCGTACAGCAAACACATATTTTCTTGACACAGACATTGTGCACATGCCCATAACTTTTAGGATTGATGAGTATTTGATCGTGAGAAACATTGTTTTACTGCGAGTGAGTGTTAAAAAGAATGAATGAATGCGGGAGCGCGTGTGTGTATCTGTAAAATAATTAATGAATGCGGGCGTGCGTGTGTGCATCCATCTGTTTAAACACACGCAAACTAAACACGTAACGCATAATACAGTCCATGGCATTGTATATTAACACATGCATATTAGGAACACAAGTCGATAACGATAATGCATACAATACTGATAAGAAACAATGTTTATAATGTATTGCGTATATCATTAAATAGAACCACAGTTACCGCATATCATATGTGTGTAAAGTATTCTTTAGCAAAATTTATTTGAGGACTCAGTATTTCTGAAGTTGTGGAAGAAAATCTTATTCCATGTGTCAATTAGGCCATATTATTTGGTCATAAACTGAGCCATTTGAAGTTTGAAATGCATGTGCATCTGTCTCATCGGAGACTGCAGACGTGCTGTCAAAATATAAACTCCTCAGATTCAAATGCGGTCATGGCTCTTATGGCTGGTTCAGACTACATGATTCTCAGATATTCCTCCACGATTTAACATGTCACACTATACTATAGGAAATCGGGCCTTGTCTCGTCAGAAGACTGGCCACACTACAAGATTTGAGGGTGCGATGCTCTCTACTTTGTATCATTCACGTTTGCAAGATATTTAGAAAATCTAAGGTTTAGAACTGACATAAATGTTTTTTACATTTTTGTCATGAAGGTTCCAGGAGTTTTTACATCTGCTCAATGCAGCAACTCCTCACAGTAGCTGCGTTGTGCGTGACATGAGCGATACAAAGTACCCGCAGCAACAGCGTAGCCTAGCAACAGCATCAACAACGGATCCTGAGAACCTAGCACGAGGCATCATGCTGGCGGTTTGAGGTTTATGATAAGCTATGATAGCTATTAGCAGTGTTGTGGCTGAACGCGTTCACTGAACGAAAGTTCATGAACTCGTTCATATTTTGGGCGAACGTGAACTGAACGTACTGTATTACTGCCTGATGAACGTTACTGTGAACTCGTTCATTCTGGTGTCAGTGAACGGCACACTCACTCAGTTTAACTTCGTTCAATGGGGGGGTTATTTCTCTATCAACACGGCGGATGCGCGCGCAGATCGCCGTGTTGTTTGACCGGTTGCCATGGTAATCTCTGTGCGGTTCATTTGCAGTTGAGGTGTTGCCAGTTTACTGTTACATTAAACTGTAATCAGAAAAGGTGGTTATATGCTATAGACCCTATAGTATCTGTCATATAAAGGCTGGGACGAATTTCATATTATAAATATGTACACTTTATTTTGAAAGTATAGACCAGCGCGATTCCCATTGAAACGAATGGCGCGGTGATTATTCTTCAAAACGAGAGCTGTTAAATTGTGGAAAATGAATTAAACTGTAATCAGACAAAGCAGTTATATGCTATAGACCCTAGAGTATTTGTGGTATAAAGGCTCAGACGAATTTCGAATTATAAATATGTACAATCCATAACGTTAGCTCTCTGGCTCATAGCTCAGCGGAGTAGAATACCTCCTAGAATCATTGCTTGTTGGCCGGAAACGGAAAGGGGGGCTGTTCAGGTTTGGTTGTAGTCTTTTCGCTCGGTTCTCCATCTCATCAGTAGGGCTAGAACCGAGCGAAAAGACTACAATCAAACGTGAACACCCCCCCTTTCCGTTTCCGCCAACGAGCAATGAGTCTTCCAACAGAAATCAATGGGATTTACAAAATGCGCTAAATGTGCAATAAAACACGATAGAAACTGTATTTCGCTATGATACTTGATTCAACCACTCTATATCATCCTAGACAAACCACAAAGGGGGCTCAATGTTCAAAATACCGGAAAAAATGAAAAGCTCACAGCAACATATTGAAAAAAAGAACTATGAACTAGTTCATTTCTTGGAACTGTGAACTTAGTTCAAAATTTTGAATTATGAACGTTTAACTGAACTAGTTCATTTTAAAATTTGTGAACTGAACTTTGAACTAGTTCACGAAGAAAGTGAACTTTCCCAACACTGGCTATTAGCACGTCAACAGCTGTTGGCTCCAAACGTACCGGGTAGGTCAAGGGTGTCGGCTATTTCTCGCCAGGCTGTATCCCTTTTCACCCTATCGTGGAACTCCTTTGAGGACACGTCGAAAATACAGGGACGTTGCTGCCACATTTCAACCAAAGTTGTCTCCATTATGTTGTTCCATTTTCTCTCGTATTCTTTATTAGCATTCTTCTTCTTGCTATTGATCATATTCATTTTTGTAGTAGTTACTGTGTACACAGCTGTTCGCGGGGTTCACTCACGCAACTGGGGGCGGGGTTCCCTCATGTCAACAATGGATACGTCATGGATTCCCCAAAAAATTCTGACATGCCAAACTTTTCGTTGTGGGGTTTTCGAACTTTGCAGACGAAAACAACGCAGATCGCAGGCATGGCCCATTACAAGACCTTGTCTCGTTGCCGACCTTTCAAAATTGTGTACGACTCGCAAATTTGTCTGCGGCAAACGAATCGGGGCAAAATCGAGCTGAAATCATGTATTCTGAACCTGCGGGGGGGTTGGTCAGTTTTTCAACTGTTGAGACCAGGACTCTAGTGTGTTCATGTTCCTGTTTATGCTGCTAGAGAAGAACAACTTTCTTGCTTTACAGGTTTCAGTATTAAAATGTCAAAGCATCTCCTCATATGTTTTGTAGTGAACAGGGAGCTTGGTTTTGCGCCATTGTCTTTCCGCCTTCCTACACTTTCTCTTCAAATGTTTAACTGTTGGGTCATGTTTCCATGGGGCTTTCTGTTTTCTATTGAGTTTCTAAGTTTTAATGGTGCTATAACATCCATAATCTCTAATATTCATGAATTAAAATGATCCATCCCGTCATCTACTGAGTATGATGTTGGACTTGAAAGTTGGGAGAGAAATGCTTGTTCAAAGAGAACATTAGTGTGATCATTAATCATTCTCTTTCCTTTCATCACAGAGTTGTTAGACCTTTGTGGGGACAAAGAAAAATACAAGAATGATCGAACAATGATCGAAGTCCCTAACAGCTAAAGAAATATCAACACCCTTTGTGATGACCAGTGCCCTGTACTTCGAACATACCCAGGCTTTCTTGGGAAAACCTAGATCAACAGAGTCGCAAATTGCAATCAGAGTTAAATGGTACAACGAAACTCACTTAGGATTCGATTCGTCAATCCTGTTTTTCTGCTTAAGTTCTAATGTGCGTTCCCATGAAAGGGGCGCTAATCGTGTCATTTTACTCACCTTTACAAAATGGATAGATCAAAAGCAGTATATTTCCCTCAAGAGGAACAGATAGTCATAATGAACTCCTATGAGGAGTTCAATAATCAGATAACTGCTAGGGGCAACACAGTTGCACATAATAAGGCCTAGGGAGGCGTGCTGGCAAAAATGAAAAGATTCTGCATATTGTCTAAAAAATAACTATACCAAATGCAGAATTGTTCACCATTAATCCTAATTGGGTGATGATGATTTCAAAATGCAAAATCAACGTCCAACCTGCCTTATTCAATAGTTCATGGAATTCACTTTAAATGCACCCTATGTAAGAAATGTATTGCATGTGTTTTCAACTGCTGAGGTGTAGCGGCGGTGGCGTAGTGGATTAGCATAAGACCCGAACGCCAGCGACCGGGGTTCAAATCTCACCGGTCCATCATCATGCCATTTACCCCCCACAAGTACGAAATAAGCAAAAAAATATCATTTCATAACTTTTAGTGAATAAGTATTCCATATGACATAGGAATTTGGACTTTTTAAGCTTCACATAAATGCACACCACTTGGGAGCCGAACCCTGCGTGCAGAAATTCAAGACCAACGCGCTACCACCACTCTACCACTCTCTCATGGAGACACACTGCACAACAGCAAATATTATCTACATAATGTCCGACAAGGACGATCAAATAGTGAATACCCTCTTATGAGAACCTGTATCTATCAAAAAAAATATTCTCAGGCAATGCCAAGCGATCTGTCCCCAAAGACCCTTTGTCGGAAAGACCCTTTACAATACGGGCTCCGCGGTCCACGGGAACACCCACAAATGGTGACGAAATTGTCAAAGGAGGGGCTAGGTAGCTGCGCATGCCGATCCAACCGGATAGTCT
>NC_136946.1:22845384-22886317 GCF_949987615.1 Pollachius pollachius | reverse complement strand
AAATGTCTCCAGGTCCTCAACAGAATCAGACTCAATCCTCCAGACATAACGGCGGTCTGCAGTCTCTAATAATGTGTTTGTCTTACTTCTTCAGACCTACCAAACCATGAGAGGCAAGGTAAGCCAACCAAAGGAATGCTATATTTTGTTTTGTACCTGAAATGGTTCCTGACCATGGAGCTTGCAGTCTTTCGTCTAGCTCGGTTTCCCTCTTTGCTTATTTATTTATTTTTCATACTCAGCCTGTAGTTTACATTATTGATACCTGGGCAGATCTTTGACTCTTGCCCCTGTTTGTGGTATTAATGTCAGTTACAAGAAGCCAACAATTCTGCTAGCTTATTGTAGGTCTCTTTGAATAAAATAATCTGCCAAATGTAAAATGTGTCACTGGGGGGTGTTGATAACATGTGTGTTTTTATTTTTTAGTGGAAGAAGAAGCGTATGCGCAGGTAAGAATGTTTTGACACTGACTTATATCCTACAAACCAAAACCACTCAAGTTTATAAACGCTTGTCTAAACGCCTGGTCCAGATTTGCTGTCTGCAGAATCTTGATGTGAGAAACCGTCACTGGGTTTCAAAGCTCTTGGATTCCAACAGTTTGCTCCCTTTATATAAAGTGTGCTCAGCCACAGCAACATTAGTGTTCTTCCTGAACAGTGACTATTGATTCTGGTTTCGCCGCACCCTGTGAAGCGCATGTCTAGGCATGTAGTATCAGAGGGCTAGCATCCATCGGGGCGAGCATCAATGTTGTCCGATGTTGATGACTATTCAGTGGCTGGTTGTTCTACAGTTGGGTCTTCGCATGATTGACGTAAACTGTTTTCAGTTTAGTGTGAGCAATCTACTGATCGCTGTGCTTAAAGCCAGACCTTATTGCTTATGTCACCTAGGACATGTAAAGGTCTGAACCAGGATTGTTCAACTAAACTCTGCATAGCCTCCCACCCCTCTTACGCACTTACTGTATGTTGTTCGTTCTTGCACTTAGCAACAGTACCTGGCATTGTGCAAAATCTTATCCTAGCTATCAGTTGTATACAGGGAATGGGTTACCCTAGCTATTGCAACTGCTTGGTACTTGGTTCTATGAGCATCCATACTGTAATGATGGAGATATATGGTTGTTTATCCTTCTTCTGACAAATGTACTTGTCGTAATTCTCTTTGGATAAAAGTGTCTGCTAAATATAACTGAAGGACATGTATAGTCGAAACCAGTGTAGAGTGTCCCTGGTATATGACAGGAGCGC
Source organism: Pollachius pollachius (assembly GCF_949987615.1). NCBI lineage: Eukaryota > Metazoa > Chordata > Actinopteri > Gadiformes > Gadidae > Pollachius > Pollachius pollachius. Next base: position 22,885,058 of record NC_136946.1, on the reverse strand, counting down.
TCATAACTAGTGCTGAGTGACCCCTGTGTGTTGGCGATGTCCCTACCGAGTAAGGCTTCAAGTGCTACTCCTTAAACGTTGGGGCTTGCTGGTAAATGTGTACTACGTTAAGGGCAGGACCACTCATCTGGGACCTTGTGTCACATCTCACCCCTTCATTGATTATTTCACTCCCTGTCCTTATGTTTCTCACATCGCTGATTGTCCTCACTCACCTTAATTGTTTGCACCTGTCCCACATCAACATTCCTCTCCTAGTGGATTTAGGCAGCGTGTTTCCCTTCCTCTGTGCCTGTTCATCTTTGTTAAAGCGTCCCAGCATTTTCCGAGTGATATCTCCCTTCCAGATGTCTGCCTGATCTCCAACTGATTTCCTGTGTACCGACCTATCGGCTAGCAAAGCCCAGTCATTGTACCCAGACTTCTGCCTCCCGAGTCGTACTATTGAGTTATAGGGTTAGGGCTGCTCCCCAGCCGTTCCACCTTGTGTCCTAGTCTCTTATCCCTGTTCTTTGTTTCAACAGACTGAAGCGTAAGAGGAGGAAGATGAGGCAGAGGTCAAAGTAGACGCCGGTCCCAGCAGCAGCGGTGTTCCTGTGTGGTGATGCGCTGAGCGGCCAGGAGTCCAGAGCAGCCTGGAGCCGATCTTAAAGAGGATAATGCCCAGCGCTGGATGACACCCTGATCCTCGACCAGCGGCTGTAGAACTCTGGGACAAACCATATCTTTACGCTAGAACCAACTCTGTTTAACGCTACAATAAATTATGGTTACCACAACTTAATTTGTGTCGTGCTTGGTCGTAAAGGTGGATGTCAAATGAGATTTATTGGTGAGTAACTGGTTGTACTATGCACAAATGATTAATATGACTAAAACCCTACCGGTCCATATTACTATGATTGTTGCTTCATAAAAACATGCATGCTTAACCTACTGGGCATTGTTCTAAATACCAGAAAATGCATTTCTTGCAGAAAATGCGTGAAAGTGCTGTAGTGCAAATTGAGGTTGAAAATATTTTTTAATAAAGCCACATTAAGACACGTAAAATGGCTTGAATCAAGTGAAGGGATTTGAACAAAAGTTCAAAAGTCTAAATGAAGTAAACATGCACACCATTCTAAGAAAACGTAAATGGTTGGAAACAAAGTGACCTGAATGAAAAGCGCGAAGCATTGCTAAAAATGTAAAACGACTTGAACTGAAGAATCTGAAACGTTAGTTACCTATTGTAACTCTAGATTCTATGAATAAAGGCGCAGCCTTTAAAGGCTTTCGCTATTGGGTTTTCCCTAGGAGCGAGCCGTAGCACTGGAAAATGTGTAATCCCCGCCCAACAACAGCGTGGGCCTCAATCACGTCCGCAGTCCGCAGATATAAGCGGGCGCCAGCAGAGGTTCTGCTCCCAATGAACAGCTTTTCTTCAGCTATTTAAAGGTCAATGATGCCGACCACTTAAAAGGCTGTGCCTATACTCATAGAATCTAGAGTTACAATACGTAGCTAACGTTCTATGTCGTATAGGCTTCGCCTTTTAAGGCTATCGCTATTGGGTTAAAGGGCAAAGCACGATGTAGTCCATGCCTCATTGGTCACGTTCAGTACCAGAAACACAGCTACATACGCGCCAGTATCATGCGTCAGACGTAGCATAACATACGTCGTGTCTAAAGGCACGTCATCAACGAGCAGCTCTAATGTGTCTGATAAGACACAAGAGCTCTCAGCATGAATATATAACTCCACATCACATTGTGTTAATATGCGAGGGGAATAGTCACACAATCCCACTCACTCTGACAAAGCACCTAGTACTGAGTGTGTCATAGACAGGCACGACATGTCTCTTAGGCAAAACCTAATAAAAGAGCATGGGGAAGCCCAGGAGGCTGCTGTGCAGATATCCTCCATAGGCATCCCTCTTTGCAGAGCGACAAAGGACGATATTCCTCTGGTCAAGTGAGCTCTGATAGACTCAGGCGGCTCTGCCCCCGCTGACACATAAGCCTGTGTGATAGCTTCACACAGCCAATGTGATAGCCGTTGCTTCGTCAGGGGGAGGCCCTGGGACTGTTCTCTGTAATGCACAAATAACTGTTGAGATTTGCGCAGAGCCTCTGTGCGCTTCACATAACAGGCAAGCGCGCGTACGGGGCACAAGATATGAGCTGTTGCTTCCTCCTCAGATTAATGAGGAGGGAGAGAGAAACCATTGAGTGTTATTACTCTCGATCTGAACGAGCTAGTAATACTCTTTGGTGTAAAAGCCGGGTTCAGGCGTAATATGGCCGAACTGCCGTCTCCTTGTATTCTAAGACATGAAGGGGCTACAGAGAGTGCAGACAGGTCACTCACTCTCTTAGCTGATGTCAGGGCCAGCAGCAAAGCTGTCTTGGCTGACACAAACTTGAGGGGCACCCGGTCAAGACGCTCAAATGGGGCTTTAACCAGTGCGAGCAGCACCAGTGTTAAATCCCATTGTGGAGTGAGAGAGCGCGTCACGGTCTCTCTCTCCTCACACCTTTAAGGAAGCGCTTCATTAAGGTGCGACTAAAAACATTTTTATCCCCGAAGCCTTCGTGGCATGATGAAACAGCAGCCGCGTACGTTTTAAGCGTGCTAAAAGCCAGCCCTCTTTCCATCAGTGTCTGGAGGAAAGAGAGCACACGCGGCAAAGGGCAGGAGATGGGATGACAACCCTTCTCCGTGCACCATTTCTGGAAAGCCGCCCATTTAGCCGAGTAACACGCTCGGGTGGAGTCAGCTCTGGCACCCTGGATGGTCCGTACGACCTCCTGGGAGAGGCCGAGACCCTCCAGCGCTCGCGTTCAGCGGCCAGGCCCACAAGCGCTGGCCGATCTCTGGGTAATCTATGATTGCTCTCCCTGCCTGTGAGAGAGCGTCTCGCCACCAAGGGAGTTCCCTCGGCGGCCCCGAGAGCAGGCGCTGGAGGCAGGGAACCCACGGTGCACTCGCGCGTTGCGGTGCTATGAGAACCATAGACAGCCGCTCCTCTTGGACTCGGTCCAAGACTTGGGGAATCAGAGGGACGGGTGGGAAAGTGTACAGGAGTGTGTTCGGCCACGGTCTGTGAGCGAACGCATCGACCCCGAGTGGGGGATTGTCCCTCCGCTGAGAGAGAACCACAGCTCGCACTGTGTTCTCCCGTGTGGCGAATAGGTTGACCTCCGCCTTCCCAAACTCGCTCCATATCTGATTGATCAGATCGTGGTGCAGAGTCCAGTCTCCTGGTTGGGGACCCCCCCTCGACATTATGTCTGCCCCTCTGTTTAGGACACCGGGGATGTACACTGCTCTGATGGAGAGCAAGTGCATGTGTGCCCAGCATAACAGCTGTCTCGCTATGCTCAGCAGCTGTGCCGAGCGCACGCCCCCTTAGAGATTTATGTATGCTGCTGTCGCCTTGTTGTCCATGCGAATCATTACATGTTGATTCGTTAACATTGGGGCAAAGTGTTGGATTACTTTCAACACAGTGAGGAGCTCCAATGCATTTATATGCATGGTCACGGGGGGCGGCCAAACGCCGCCCACAACGTGAAACTCGCATGTTCCTCCCCAGCCCGAGAAGCATCCGCCCACTGATAGGGGAATGGTCACTTTGCGCCGCCGTTGGCGCACGGGGTCGATGTGCAGGCGAGAAAACCATCTCTGCAGCCGCCTCATGTGAAGCAGCCCCAGCGGCACCACCGTGTGAGCGGCCGACATCATGCCCAGCAGCCTCATGACAGAGAGTCACGACGCTGCCCGGGGAACAGCGGCGGAGGAGAGACCACAGCGTCTCCATCCTCTGCTGTTAGAGCCGTGCTCTCATTAGAGCTGAATCCAGCTCTACCCCCAAATATATCACACTCTGTGAGGGGAGGGGGGTGCTTTCTTCCAATTTATGGCGAAGCCTAAATTTGACTGGTGAATAACCAGCTTTTTTGTCTGAATAGCTGCTTCCTCCTTGGAGCGAGTCAGCAAAAGCAGATCGTCCAAGTAGAACAGTACTCTCATTCCTGTTGCGTGCAGCGGCTGGAGAGCCATCTCCACGCACTTGGAAAACGTTCGTGGGGCTAGAGAATAGCCGAACGGGAGACGGTTGCACTGGTAGTGTGACCCTTGGAATGAGAAACGCAGGAATTTCCTGTGTTTGAGGATCACTGTGACGTTCAAGTATGCGTCCTTCAAATCTATTGAGGTGAACCAGTCGCCCGGTTTCACACACTGTAACACTCGTCTGATTGTTAACATGTGAAACGGCCTCTCCGCGATGCATTTGTTGAATAGGGCTAGATCAAGAATCGGTCTCAGCCCTCCTGTTTTCTTGGGTACCAGGAAATAACGGGAATAGAATCCCTGCATTTCCTCTCCCTTCGGGACAGTGGGAATCACTTTTTTCGCTAGAAGCTGCTGGAGCTCCGCCAAAAGTGACAGCTGTTGATCCTTGGATGACAGCGTTGTTTCCACAATCCCGTTGAAGGGTGTGACCAGGGGCGCCGCTAGGGGTTTTGGGCCCCATGAAAAGAATCTTTACAGGGCCCCCAACACAGCGGCAAAAATTTTTGATGCTATTTTACATACAATTATGCATTTTAATGGTATTTTTGACTATCATTACCATATTTGTGAAAGAAGAACAGCATGACAGTTGACATGTACAGTAGGGGAAGAACTGAGCACTCTGAATACAATGGAATTCATTTTGAGTAATTTATTTGCTGCACCACTGATTCTTAAATTGGAAATAAACTCTTCCATGAAAAAATAGCAATTATAATCAGTGGAGAGAAAAAAATCTCAGCAAAAACAAAAACGCCATCAGAATACAAAATGGCCATATATCATTTCTCATCATTTAAGTAGAATTTAATATATGAAAGAATGGCAAATATATAATATAACGTTGCCGACTGAGTCAAGCTTCCTTTTGCAACCTTTCAATCACTGGACCTTGCTCAACTCTTCTCACCCAAAGCCCAACGCCGAGCCTTCTCATGTGCAAAATCACTTATCAGGTCTTTGAAGTCCAGCTTTCTAGCCAACTGACTCTCAATTGACAGCATGGCAAGACTGCAAAGTCTTTCCTGAGACATTGTGGACCTCAAATAGTTTTTTTTTTTTTTTTTTTAACTTAAATTTTTATTGGCATTTTTGCAAATTACAGATAATCACAGTTCCATTGAATAATACAGAAAACGGAATAACTAAACAGAAATAATAATATAAATAAAAAATAAAATAATAATAGAAAATAAAAAAAAAAATGAAAAAATGACAGTGTGACATGTGAGCTACTCCTTATTTACATAACATCTCTTGCAGGCTTCATGGTCGTGCGGTGTCCTATAAACGTTACATTTGTTCCTCTCTCTTAAACTCAATCCATTTCACCCATCTCGAGTCAAGTTTCCCCCCTTGCACCCTCAGTATAAACGTGAACCTTTCCATATCATATATTTCCTCTACTACACTCAACCACTGTTCTTTTGTAGGTGGCTCAACCTTGTACCATGCTCTAGTTATAGCTTTCCGACTAGCGACAAGCAAGATTTTGACCAAATAAAGATCTCCAGCTTGTACGTTCATCTCCGTCAGATTCCCCAAATACAGCACCAATCCAGTCATAGGCACTCCATAACCCAGGATCTTCTTCAATATCCCCCATATTTCTTCCCAGTACACCTTCAACTTGGGGCATTTCCAAAATATGTGCGTATGGTCAGCCCCAACCTGGCCACACTGTCTCCAGCAGTCATTATGTTCTGGTGTATACATCCCCTTCACTTTTGGTGTTATGAAGAACCGGATGACATTCTTCCAACCAAACTCCCTCCACAACCTCGAAGCCGTGGCCGAGTGCTGAATCCTACATACATTTTCCCATTCCTCCTCGGTCATCTCTATCTCCAATTCTCTATCCCACTTATCCTTGATATAATTTGTTGAGTTTCCCCTGTTTTCATGCAGTGCTTGGTATAAAGCTGAAATGGCCCTCACTTTCCTCCCTTCGTATGCATTAATCACCAATTGAATCAGCGGGTTCCGTCCTACAGATTTGTCTATTTTTATTTCCTTATCATAATAATCTTTCACCTGTATATATCTATAATAGTCTCTGCCCCCCAAATCAAACTTGTCCTTAAGACACTGGAAAGTTTGTATCACCCCTTTATCCATTATAGTACATATTGCCGTGATACCCCTAACCTCCCATCTCTTAAAATTCCAATCATCTTTCCCTGGTTGAAACCTACTGTCATGAGCCAGCCATCTAAGAACCTTGGTTTCCTTTTCCAGTTTATACCTCTTAATTACAGTGTTCCAGATGTCTAAAGTGAATCTAGTGATTGTATCCAATAATTTCCCCTGTGTCCTAAAACGTTCCCTATCCCCTAACATTGTCTGGATCTGAAGGCCCTCCCTCCCTGTTAGCCCTCCCGTTTCTATGAACCTCCAACTGGCTTCATAATGTGAATCGCACCAACATATCACCGCCCTGAGCTGCGCTGCATAATAATAGTCCTCGAGATTGGGCACTGCCAATCCCCCCCTCTCTTTGGGCAACTGCATAGTTGTAAATCTAACCCTTGGTCTTTTCCCTCCCCAAATAAAACGAGATATCAATTTATCCCACTCCCTGAATTGATTTTGTGGTATCTGTATAGGTAGAGACTGGAATAGATACAGCAGTCTTGGCAGCATGTTCATTTTGACCACTTCTATCCTTGAGCTAAAATCTAGGTTGATAAGTGACCACCTCCTCAGATCCTTGTTTATTTCTTGGTTGGTGCGTAAATAATTTACGTTGTATAATTTGTCTATTCCTTTTGTGATGTATACCCCCAGGTATTTCATTTCGTCTGAGTCCCATCTGATTTTGAAACTTTCTTTGAGCCTTTTCGGAGGTGAGTAATTTAACGTCAAGATCTGTGTCTTCGTCACATTAATTTTATACCCTGAATAGTATCCATATTCCTGTAGTAAGCCCATCAAAGCCGGAAAAATTACGTCTGGTTGCGTTATGTATACCAGCAGGTCGTCCGCAAATAGACCCAATTTATGCTCTGTCCCTCTTATCTCTACTCCCCTGATGTCTTGGTGTTGTCTAATTGCTTGGGCCAAGGGCTCCATGAAGATAGCGAAGAGAGTGGGTGATAAGCAGCAGCCCTGTCGAGTCGATCGACCTAATATAAACCTATCCGATAGACTCCCATTCACCCTCACTCTTGCGGTCGGTTCCTGGTACAATGCTTTGATGCATTTAACTGAACTATCATTGAATCCTAACTTTTCTAACACGATGAAAAGGTATGTCCAGTTTACACAGTCAAAGGCCTTTTCAGCATCTAAACTCACCAGGACCGCACTCTCTCCGCTCCTCTGCGTCTCATCCACAATGTGAATAGCCTTCCTTATGTTGTCCTGTGCTTGCCTTCCTCTTATAAATCCAGTCTGACCCTCATCGACCACATCGGGCATGAATGTCCCAAACCTCTTTGACAGTATTGAGGTGTATATTTTATAATCTACATTAAGTATGGATATTGGTCTGAAACTACTGCATAGGTCTTTGTCCTTCCCTTCTTTTAGGATCGTGGTAATGTTAGCTTCTTTCCAAGAGGGGGGAATTTTGCCCTCCTTCATCGTATACCTTAATGATGCCATCAATATTGGGTTCAGCTCCTGTCTGAATACCTTATAGAACTCTGATGGAAATCCATCGCTACCTGCTGTCTTGCCATTTTTCATTCTACCTATTGCTTCCTCTAATTCCTCTTCTGTTATAGCTGAGGTCAGGAGGTCATTCCGTATTCTTCCTATTGATGGCAGTTCCAGTCCTTCTAAAAAATCCTTCATCCTATCTGGCTCTGCTGCTGTGGGTTGTGTGTATAACGCTTTATAGTAATCGACAAACACCCTCTCTATGTCCTCTGGTTCTCTTACTAGCTCATCAGTCGTGGGATCCCTAATTTTGTGTACAGTGTTTAACTTTTGTTGCATCTTTATTCTTCTGGCTAATAATTTACTTGCCTTCGGCCCTCCCTCATAATAAGACTGCTTCACAAATCTGGCCTTCTTCTCTACTTCTGTCAATAGTATCTGATCGATCTTTCCTCTGACTTCCTTAACCCTCTTTAGCGTCTCGATGGTTTTCAGTTCTTGGTGATGTTTTTCCAGTTTTTTAAGTTGTCCGATTAAGTTTTGATAGAGCTCCAGTCTGGTTCGTTTGAGGAGAGATGTTTGTGCTATTAACTTCCCTCTTATTACTGACTTTAGTGCATCCCACAAAATAGTCGGGTCCACTTCCCCATTATCATTCTCCTCTCTGTATCTAGTTATATCTCGCCTTATCCCTTCTACCAAATCCTTATTGTTTAATAGTCCTACATTCATTCTCCACTCAGTCTTTCTCCTCCTGCTGTTCAATTCCACCGTCAGGTATATAGCACTATGATCGGATAGGTCCGTTACCCCTATTCTGCAGTCCTCCACCCTGTGTCGGTCCCCTGTCGTCATAAAAAAGTAATCAATCCTGGAGTAGGTCGAATATCTGTGCGAGTAATGAGTGTAATCCCTGTCTAGTAAATGCATATCTCTCCACACATCCACAATTCCTAGTTCTGACAGTTGTAGGTTTACATACCTACTGATACGTGCCCTGCTCCTGTTGGTACTAGTGGTGTCTAATTTGTGATCGAGTGTCACATTGAAGTCCCCTGCGCAGATAAGAGTACCTTCTGATTCCTCCGCTATGATATCAAATATAGTCTTAAAGAATTTTCTATCACTATCCGGTGGTGCATAGATATTGAGTAACGTGACCATTTGCCCTTCCATCTTCCCTTTAACCATCACATACCTCCCCTCCTTATCACTTATCTCCTTAGTTAAGTCAAATTTCACAGAATTCTTGATTAGGGTGGCCACTCCTCTCCTATTGGTCTGTTTGAATGAGCTGTAGAATGTATTATCATATCCAAACCGTTTTAATTTGTCATGCTCTTGGGACGACAAGTGAGTTTCTTGCAGAAATATGACCACGGTCCCCTCCTTCCTAAATTTTGCTAACACCTTGGCTCTTTTGACTGGGTTGTTCATTCCATTAACATTCAAAGACACCATTTGCAAACCCCTATCCATTGTACAGTTTCTCAGAGTGTCCTTCATCAGCTCCCCACATGTCAAGAGTCACAAATAATAAATCAGCAGCAACCGCTAAACTCAACAAACAAAAACCAAACCAAAAGCAAAAGAACATGGTTCGGTCTCCCAAGTTAAACGAGGATTGGTAAACTATTCCTCTTCTCCCTGTTGGAGGGCAGGGGGTAAATCCATCCCTAGTGGATGGGCCCCCCCTAGTGGCGAAGACGTCCAATGCTATGGGTCTCCCAAGCTCACTAAGATTGTCCAACATTATTAAACTCCGTAACTCCCGGTCAAAACTTGTTTCGGAGTCAAATTTATCAAATAGTCTGAACCTTATGGCCAACAAAGCCAGATCAAATAACATTGAGGTCATCTATAAGAAGATATCCCTTGCACTCGGTCGTAGGTCAATTTACCTTTGTGTTAATCGCTTGGTGTCCTTTATATATGTTATCCTACAAAATAGAATGTGCACTTGCGATTTATAGTCAATTTCCTGCTCACCCATAGAAGCCTCAAGTCGGGGATGGTAAGCAATAGGACTCGCTCCCATCCCGTCACTCATTGATTATCCTCAGTTCGGGTCCCTCGTTGTTCGCGTACTGGGGGGATCTCCGCGCTCTCGTCTCCCGACCCTGGTCCACTTGCGTATTGCCTCGGCTCTCTGCAGCAGCGTAGGTCTTTCCTCTCTCCGAACTGGTACCTCCAACCCTTTCTGTCGCATCGCCCTGGCAGCCTCCTGTGGGTTGTTGTAGATCTTGGTTCCGTCGCCCCAGTGGATCCTCAGCGTGGCCATGGGTGATTGGAACCGGAGACCTTTTTCCTTGAGAATCCTTTTAAGACCAGCGTAGTCCCGACGCTTGGCTGCAATCTCCGCAGAATAATCATGATCGAATGTGACTCGTTGCCCGGACACCTGCACGTTCTTCTTCCACGCCGTCTTGAGGATGCTCTCTTTGTCATCAAAGCTCAGAAAGTTCACAATGATTGCTCTGGCTGGTTTGTTTTCAGCTGGTCTGGGGGCTGGAGCCCTGTGTGCTCTTTGGATCTGAAGCTCCTCACCAACAGGTACATCTAGCTCCTTGTGAATTAGCTCGTCAATGTATTTTTTGGTCGAGGCCCCCTCAAGCCCTTCTTTCACACCCCAAACACGGATGTTGTTTCTTCTGGATCGTCCTTCGAGGTCAGTCAGTTTTTCCTGAAGTTTGGACTGTTGTTCAATCAGAGTCGTGATAACGTCCTGAGCCTCGGTGTTCCATTCTTCTGTCTCTCCCACACGTTCCTCTACCAATCCCATGTCTTTCCGTTGATCACGAATATCCACCTCAACACGTGCGATTCTGCCGCTCGTTTCCTCCCTGCAGCTCTCCAGGCTCCGCGTCGTCTCCGTTCTGATTTGACCCATTTCTTCTCTCAATCTTGCCATCTCGTCTCGAACTCCTTTCAGAGCATCATCCATTTGCTTACTTATCTTGTCCAGTTTGGTTTCCATATTTTGCCTGCCAGCGTCAATTTTAACTTGCATACAAGCCAGGGTGGTCTGCATGCTTGTTTGAAACGCAGCCACCCAGCTAGGTTGCTCGTCATTGTCAGCGCTGGCTGTTAGCACGAGGCCCTCGTTGGTTTCCTTTGACATCGTCGTCATCTTTTTCTTACTTTGTGATTCGGGTTTTGGCATATTAAGCCTTTTGTCTTTCTCTTGACCCCTTGTATTCTTATCCATGTCCTATTCAGATAATTTGAGGAGTTTTACACAGTTTTTTACTAATTTTGACCGGGAGCTCTACTTTACTGCTGCCTATCGCATCATCGCCAAACCGGAAGCCCTCAAATAGTTTTTTATCATTTTTAGTTTACTGAACGCTCTCTCACCACCAGCAACAGTAACTGGCAGGGTGCAAAATATGCGCAAGGCGATGCACACTTCTCCAAAGATGCTTTGCAGCTGCAGCTTACAAATTGCATTCAGGAGTTCAAGAGGGGACAGGTTAGGGGGGAAGTTGGCTGCATATACAGGTGTCTTATATATAGGTGTCTTACTTGATTTTCAAAATCAGGAGTAAGATCACTAGAATACTTTGTGATCAGTGGTTGGCACACAGAAGAGATTTTGCCCTCACTAATCTGCCCAACTTTCAGAACAGCAGAAAACTCGTTGACAATATGTGCAATGCCCCGGAACCTAGTATCCAAGTCACTGATGATACGGTCCATGGCTGTATAAAACACAGTGTTCCGAAACACTGTTTCTGAACTCTCCTGAGTTGTCTCCTCTTCAGCGGTTTCATCATGGAATCTCCGCCTTTTCTTCTGGCGGCTGGACTCCTTGCTTAACTGAGGTGTAACATTCATTTCCCCAGCTATCAACTTTGCCTCAGCTAGGAGAGTGTCCAATGCATCTCTTAGAGACTGCATCTCTTCTGTCAAGTCTCTGATATTGGCTGCTTCTATGTCAAGTGATATTTTTCCTGACTGGAGAATAACATTCCTGTTGTCAATACTTTGCAGTACCTTCAGCCAGACAGTGAGAAGAACAACAGCATCAAATGACATGAAGTATTTCCTCAAACCATTAGCTTCTGATCTTGCTTCACTGGTGAGACTGCATGTCATAACTATGCTATCAAGGGATTTGAGGACAGAAGGCAGGTGCTTTGCCACAGGTTTAACAGCCTCAATCCTTGCACTCCAGCGGGTATCAGATAGGCGATGCAATGAGCAACCTGTTTGCTCTTTATAGATGGCCCAACGCTCTGGGCTGCCACTTACAAATGTGTACAGGCGATTTATGCAGCCGAAAAATGTGGATACCTCTGGGCTTGACTGTGCAGCATGCACACCAACAAGATTTAATGTGTGGGAGGCACATGGTGAATAAGTAGCCAGCTTGTTTTTCTTCAGTATTTGAGCTTGGACTCCCTTTATTTTCCCTGACATGTTAGCCCCGTTGTCATAGCCCTGCCCTCTGTAATCACCGATGTCTATCCCATGGTCACGAAGAACTGCATGAATCATCTCTGCGATCTCACTCCCCGTCTTTTTGTGAAAATCCCTGAATTCAAGGAACCTCTCCGTAATTTCCCACTCATCTTTTTCTTTGTCATATTTAACATACCTTAGGAGCACCACATTTTGCTCAGTATGGGAAATGTCTGGTGTGGCATCACAGATGACAGCATAATATATGGCATCCTCCCGTTCCTGCAGAATTATTTTCAGAACTCGTCGTCCACATAAGTTGATAAACTCATTCTGACTGTCAGAGCTAAGATAATGTGTTAGCCTGGTTCCTTTTCCTTCTTTTTGTTTTTGTTTGTTGTCCCTGATTTTTTTAAAGTGCTCTTTCAGCAGAGGATCATAATGTGACAAGAGCTCCAGTGTGCCTAGGAAATTGCCATTATGAATGTCATCTAGGTCTTTGGTTTTGCCCCTGAAAGGCAGGTTTCTTGAGGCCAAGTGTAGGGTTACGTCTAAGAGTCTCTCCAAGATGGCTCTATTTTTCTCTATTTCTGTTTGCAACTCCTTATTTAACAGAGAATCCACACCTCTATCTTTCATTACACATCCTTGCAGATTTTTCCATCTTAAGTAGCAATCTCTATGTGCCTCACTCCTCTCATGGACTGGGAATTTATTGTACATTCGACGCCACTCCACATCACACATTTTATACCCATTTTGACTGATCAGTGCACTAGTGGAAGGCTTTTTCTGTACATGGGAGAAAAGCACACATGGTATGCAATAAAGTGAATTATTACTTTGACTAAAAGTCAGCCAGTCTCTGTTTACCTTTTCTCTTTTATTTGCTGCCTTTGTATAATTCAGGTAGTCAGGGAATGGCTTCCCCTTTGAATCACATGGCATTTCTACTTCTTTCTCTCTCATGGCCAATTTCCTTACTATCTTCTCCCTATCCTGATCAGTTAAAGCTGCTGGCCAGAAACCAGGGTCATCAGTCAAATGATCTTCTTCCCTTTCAAAGACCTGAACATCAGCTTGTTGTTCTTCCTGCCTCTCTGTTGTCTTTCTGGCTCTTTCTGTATTCAGTCCATCCTCCTCTGAATTCCTTTCAACTTCTTCGCCCTCACTCTCTGTCGCCTGTGTTTCTGCACTCTCACTGTCATCTGTACCCTCTTCCATCTCTTCCTCCACTTCCTCCACATCCCTCCCTGACAAACCAGAAGAGGGTCCTGGACCTGGCTCACCCCAGTCTGCTGCACACACCACAGATGTTCTCCTCTGTTCTTACTGCACGTCTTCTATTTCATTTTTTAAAAGGGTTTATGCTTTTTAAACCATTAAAATTGTTCAAAATGCCTTTTATTTAATTCATTTTCTTAATGAATTACCTTCATCTTTGTATTGTTTTGAGACTGTAGTAAAATGTATTATATTTTGTATTATATTATGTATTATTATTATTATTGGGGGGGGAAGGGGGGGCCCTGCAGGGGTTGATGCTTCCAAAACAGATAAAGGATTTGTTACCAGGACATGGAAAATAAAACATGTGTGATTATATGTTAGTTAATAACTTAGTGTCATTATTTTTTCTGTATTATAATTTCATCATCATTAGGTGCCTCTCTGGGCCCCCCCTCCATCATGGGCCCCTAGAATCCGTCTCCTTTACCCCCCCTTTTCGGCGCCCCTGGGTGTGACCCTTGCTGATCAGCCTGTCCATCCATTTGGCCAGGGGGCACGCGCTCAGCCACTCTGAGTATTGCTCTGAAAGCGGCTGTGCAGCCTCTTGTTTAGATGCGGCCGTCATGGAAACGAGCCATGCTTGATCCCCTGCCGCCGCTGCGAGGGGAGGAATTGTCCTCCCCCATGGGGAGCTCTGCCCGAAAGGGCTGGGTGTGTGTGTCATTAACAGAGGCATGCCCTGCCTGCTCAGCTTGTGACAGGAGTGTAGCTTCCTCTCTCCTGAGCGTTGGGACGCGAGGAGGAATAACACGCCCCGTTATTGCCTTCACCAGCGCTTGACTGGGCAATTGCTGACACTGTGAGGGAGCTTTGTGTCATTCGTAGCCAGATAGCTCGCTATAGCAGCCGTCTCGCCGCATGTCATGCCAGGCATGATGTGGTGAGGGGAAAGTAATGTAGGGCTGGCTCGATCAATAATACGAGGTTTATTGACGGCCTGCCTATATGTGGTGGGAGATGCGTGTGAAACAGTTATGGTCACTGGGGTGTGGGGAGATGTCACACGCTTCTCCCTCGCCCCATCATTGCCTTCGCCGGCGCTCGCGGGGCGGGACATTGCCCCATGAGCCCGCTGCCCGGGGCCTTCGCCGGCGCTCGCGGGGCGGGACATTGCCCCATGAGCCCGCTGCCCGGGGCCTTCGCTGGCCGCTCGCCGCAGATAGATGAAAATTACAGGCCTCTCTCGTCTTTTTAAGTGGGAGAACTTGCACAATTGGTGGCTGACTAAATTCTTTTTTGCCCCACTGTATGTGCGGACAGCGGACGTGATAGAGGCCCACGATGTTGGTTGGCGGGGATTACAAATTTTTCAGTGCTACGTGCCTAGGGAAAACCCAATAGCGATAGCCTTAAAAGGCGAAGCCTATACAACATAGAACGTCAAATGTATTGCCCTGCACTGTGTGTGTGTCTTTAAGAGAATAGCGAGACGGTGCGTGATTAAAAGTAGCTCAATAGAGTGGGGAAAAACCGCCCAATCTGGCAACACGGACTGAATGTCCTCAAAAAGTAACCCAATCCGGTGAGAAAAACCGCCCAATCTGGCAACACTGCTGAACGTCCTCACGCTCCAGCGTCGACGTAAATCCATGAGACCAACTGAAAACGAAGCCGGTATGAAACTAAAACTGTGATTCTGAATAAAGTTTAAATGATATCGAAATTCGGTTTGGATATTATTGAAGATAAAAGTGTGTAGATTTGTGTAATGGTTTGAATGATGGGTAATGGTTGAAATTTGACCGAGTTACGATGTCTTAGTAATTTAAGTGTTAGAATGGGCAGACGGCTTCAATGGGACCAACTGTAGAATATGACGGTTTGAAACTAAAACTGATTCTGAAGAAAGTTTAAATGATATCCAAATTCCGTTGGGATATTATTGAAGATAGAAGTGTGTAGATTTGTTAAATGGTTTAAACGAAGATGAAGGGTTGAACATTGATTAAGCTACGTCTTAAACAGTTTGAAGTACCAGCATTTTAACATGGGAGTCAATGGGAGGACGGAACCGTCCTCCCGTTGACTCCCATGTTAAAATGCTAAAATGTTAAATGTTAAAATGTTAAAAAGATAATATTTTAAAAGTAGAATATCTTAAAAAGTATAAAATATTTTAAAAATCTGAAAAGAAACGCGCGATTCCAAGCTATTTTGAATATTTTAAAATTTGAATGGAGTCTCTAGGTGAAAAAATGAGGAAGGAGATAGGTCCCAACGTTTGTAGAGAATAACAAAGAAAGAAAGAAACTTATGAAGAACAATAGTTGAGCGCTGCATGCAGCACTCACCTAATTATTCTTTGTGACCTTCATTTTGAATGAACTTGTTCTGGAACCTGAAGTCAACGTTACAAAGATCCAACGTGGAGTTGTGTTTGCTGTGAGCATTCAATGAAGACCGTTTGCATGCGGTCAAGATGCAACTAATGATGCGGATTCTGCCAAATGATTTTAAACCTACCGTTCCATATTACTGACTGTTGCTTCAATCTATTAACAATGCTTTGTTCTGAGTCACCTGATTCTAACAGTGTCCTTTCTCTAGGTCCAAATCCATGGATCAAACACTTCATTTGTGGTTTAAGCAGCTGTTCAGCATATTGCAAAATGTGTCACTAAAATAGTTTAGTGTATTCTTGTGCTAACTGTCATGGATGGAATAGTGTACGTGGCCAACAATGATCAGTCTACTTTTGACAAAGGCGGCTGTTCAGCTCATTGCTTCGTAGTGTTGTAGGGCAGCCATTATTACAACCAACGTCAACGTTTCAATCAGTGAGTTCCACACAACAGTGGCGGCCCCAACGTGTGAAATAAACGTAGCCATTCCCATCTCCTGCCTGTTCCACTTTAACACACACGCACACACACATTCCCTCCTCTCCCCGCGAAGACGACGTAGAGATGAAAGAGCGGGAAGAAGGGTGACAGTCTCCCACAATTGATGTGTGAGAGGAAGCAGTAGAAGGCAAGTCCAATATCCTAAGACCATCAGACACTTTCTTACACACGGCGCAGGCTTACCTGTGCAGATGAAGAACTTTGACTCGCCCACACTTATTTCTACCTTGTTGAGCGATATGGACACCTGGAGCACAGCTAGAGAGAGACAAAAGGACATAAGTGTTATTGGTGCATTATTGTACGGAGTGGTGATTGATAGTTGCAGTAGTCCTTCAACATTGAAACAAAACACACAAACATCCAGATTAACAGTGACTGTGTTCCGGCAGAGTCTCTGCAACAGGACAGACTTCCCCATCTGTTCACGATAAATAGGCCAACTGATAAGACGATACACACACAGACACACACACACAGGGACGCACACACACACAAACAGGAGCGCACACATGGACACACACACAGGCACACACACACGGGGATACACACACACAGCCTTTTCCTTTGCCTTAGTGACTTAGTGACATCAAGTGGGCGTGTCCACCTAGATGTATGACGGAAAGATCAGTAACGTTTGCTACAGTCCACTGGGTAGGCTGGTGGACTGATCTATCCACCATAAATTTAGGTGAGAAAATAACAATAAAAAAAGATCAGGAAAAAAAAGATATTTCAGCAAACCCTGGCGCTTGGCGTCGCCACGGTGATCACGACATTTGGCCGTGCCTCTTGCCGGTGAGCATTGGTGATGACATCACACACACACACCTTACCCCCACAACTGAACAGATCAGTCACTCAGCCTAGCCAGTGGACCGTAGCAAACGTTGCTCATCTATCCATCCCACATCTAGGTGGACACGCCCACCTGTGATGTCATAAGGGGAAGATTTCCAAAACGGCTTGTAACGGCTAATCACGCCACACCTGGTGGCACGTCATGGGACCTTTAATATAAGTTACCGTGAAAAGCCTGGGGCTGGATAGTTTTTCAGCGCTGTCTCCCTGATCTCTCGCTCTCTCTCTCTCTCTCTTTCTCAAATTCAAATTCAAAAAGATTTATTGGCATGGCTATTGTGGTAAACCAAACAGTGTTTCCAAAGCATTACAGTATTAAAACTATTACGTATAATAACAAAAGAGACCGTCTGAACAATATGTACATGTAACAACCTATAACAATATAACATAACATACAGATGTACATATAGAAATAATAGTAACATTTTTATAATTAAATGAAAAACAGTAAGGCCCGGTGAAAACCAAGTGAAACCAAGTGCTTGTGTAGGGAAGGTCTACAGAATTCAAACACACACACAACACTTGTGTTAACTCTAGAAGTAAGCTAATTTCCGCTTGAAAACCAACTGCATTTTCATGATTGGTCAACGAGCAACAGGTGTGCAGCCTCCCCCAGAGTCCAATCAGACAGACTCAGACCAGGTGATGCAATGGATGGGCATTTGGTGTTCTGCTCAAACCGGACGTGTGATTTATACCCCGGTGTCACTTGATGGAATATGACACAAATAAGACAACTTTTCTGTCTGCTAGGCTGTCTATATTAATCGTTAGATTGGTCGATAAATCAAAAAAAGAATCGCTAGATTAAACGTTTGAAAAAATCTGTTTGGGACAGCTCTAACACACACACACACACACACACACGCTCCAACAGTGTGCCTTTGAACGCAACGGGTAGTGCACAAAACATCTTCTTCAGTGGTGTTTATTGTCGATGTTATCTCCGCCATTGTTTCACATCCTAATTGTTTCACCTTTTAGGATTTATGACTCTTTCTTAAAAGTCAGAGAAATAAATAGATTAACTTTCAACGCCGGCACTCCAGAACATTCAAACGTTTTCAGAACTCTCTATGTCACAGTGCGGATCGGAAAGGTGCCACGATTCAATTTGCGAAGAATTTCTCGAACTCTTTGCGATGTAAAAGACACAATGTACCCTGAGTGAGTGAGTGAGTGAGTGACGCCGCCATACAATAGAACACCATTATCAACAACAACAGTCTCCCTTAACCCCCCCACTGCCGTCCTGAACACACACTCCTCCCCGCCCCCTGAAATACACAACAACAGCACTCAAACAACGGCAGGAAAACAAATCAGCATGTGTTCAGGGGACAGGAAACAGCAGGGCGTCCCCTAGCCTCCCCGACCCCCCTCCTAGCCTAGTGGCCCCCATGTGTTTGTTTGTGTTTGTCTATTCACTTTTCCCCCCGTACAAAATTGCTGCGCTAGGCCCGATGCATTACGTTAGGTAGCTTAGCTAGGCTACGAAGAGGAAATGGAACCTGTGTGGAAACAGGAAGTTTCGGCATAGTCTCCGTGAGGACCCTTATTGGGTCACATCCTGTACTGCGTCCTACCTAGCTTTTGAACACTTTGAACAAACTTACCGACGAATAAGGCATCGGCATTTTATTGATTGGCTTGTGTTGTGTTTCCTGTTGATGAAGAACTGTGTTTGTTTGGTTTTAAGTCATCTCAACCCTTTTTTCCATGTTTGTAGGCTGTAAAAGGTTTTATTTTACCCTAGCCGGAGACACAGTAGAGAGACACAGTTGCCGGGGATCCATCGTTTGATTCGAAAGAGGTCCGTAAAAGGGTTCAAGGTTGCTATGTACGCCTGCAAAAAAAGGATGTCATCATTTCCTCGGCTCTGCGCTGCTTGCTTTTTCGCCTACCGTCTGCAGTTCTGAACCGTGTGGATGTGCTTTTTATTTAATGGCGCGTAAAATCCTCCAAAGCCTTCTCTCAACCCTCTCTCTCTCTTATTGCTGTCAAAGCTGTCAAATATCAAACGATTGGTCACTCCCCACCACCGTGTTGTGACAACTGTAACCACGGCGATGGTTTAATCACACACACACATCACCCCTATCAAACGTTCAGACACTGCGACATAGCAGACCGAGGGATCCTGCGATCCGAGGCAGTCCGTCCGTCTGTCAATTCACTGGGATGTGAGAGAGAGAGAGAGAGAGAGAGAGAGAAAGAGAGAGAGAGAGAGAGAGAGAGAGAGAGGGAGAGAGAGAGAGGGACAGAGAGAGACAGAGACAGAGACAGAGAGAGGGAGAGAGAGAGAGACACACACACAGAGAGATTGGAAAGGGAGAGAGAGAGAGAGAGAGAGAGAACTGCGGGCCAGGGTGATGTGTTTTATTATTATGTTTTATGTACACTCTCAAAATACTGTAAATTTCCTCATTTATGGAGCATAAAAACCACAAGTCTCCCCTCTTCCCTCTCTCTTTGATAAGTTCCCAGCAGAATACAGGAGAAGAGATAGTGGAACATGCGCTACCTTGAACGGCCGTAACATGCCAAAGCTAACGCTTTCGGTCCTAAAGCAAGGGGGTTCAGAACCCAGTTTACATCTCAACACCTTCAGGAGATGAACGGTACAAACACATTCTCCCTCATCTTCTGCTGGGGAGGCAGGAAGGTAACTACTGATGGAAGGTAAGGGGCCTTAAGCGGGTGAGGAGGGGAGGGATGCAAACCACATGCAGAGCACATTTCACATGATGCTTCATTAAACAGCAGTCTCTCTCTCTCTCTCTCTCTCTCTGGATTTATTTTTGTTTCCATAGAAACCGGGTCCCAGTCGCTTGGATACCCCTCATCCTGACAGCCACCTTATTCCCCATCCCCTCCCCTCCTCCACCCCCAACTCAAAAAGTACATCAAAAGCTACTGCCTGTTCCTCCACCTCCCTCACTCCCTCCCTGGTTACCGACATCCTGAACATGAAGAGCTACATCACCCAGCCTACATCACCGCTACACCGCTACAGTGTTATGTCTCCGGCACTCGCCTCCACAGACAGGATACCATTGTTGATAGACTTCCAATAAGATGGGTGGTGGAGGTGGAGGTGCAGGTAGGTGGTGGTGCTGCTGGTCATAGAGGGAGTTGGTGGTGATGGAGGTAGTGGTGTGGGTTGTTGTGATGGAGGTGGGACTGGCTGTGGGGCTGATGGAGGTAGTGGTGATGGTGGTAGTGGTGATGGAGGTAGTGGTGATGGAGGTAGTGGTGATGGAGGTAGTGGTGATGGAGGTAGTGGTGATGGAGGTAGTGGTGATGGTGGTAGTGGTGATGGAGGTAGTGGTGATGGAGGTAGTGGTGATGGAGGTAGTGGTGATGGAGGTAGTGGTGATGGTGGTAGTGGTGATGGAGGTAGTGGTGATGGAGGTAGTGGTGATGGAGGTAGTGGTGATGGAGGTAGTGGTGATGGTGGTAGTGGTGATGGAGGTAGTGGTGATGGAGGTAGTGGTGATGGAGGTAGTGGTGATGGTGGTAGTGGTGATGGAGGTAGTGGTGATGGAGGTAGTGGTGATGGGGTAGTGGTGATGGAGGTAGTGGTGATGGAGGTAGTGGTGATGGTGGTAGTGGTGATGGAGGTAGTGATGATGGAGGTAGTGGTGTGGGTTGTTGTGATGGAGGTGGTGCTGGCTGTGGGGCTGATGGAGGTAGTGGTGATGGAGGTAGTGGTGATGGAGGTGGTGATGATGGAGGTAGTGGTGATGGAGGTAGTGATGATGGAGGTAGTGGTGTGGGTTGTTGTGATGGAGGTGGTGCTGGCTGTGGGGCTGATGGAGGTAGTGGTGATGGAGGTAGTGGTGATGGAGGTGGCGATGATGGAGGTAGTGGTGATGGAGGTAGTGGTGATGGATGTAGTGGTGTGGGTTGTTGTGATGGAGGTGGTGCTGGTTGTGGGGCTGATGGAGGTAGTGGTGATGGAGGTAGTGGTGATGGAGGTGGTGATGATGGAGGTAGTGGTGATGGAGGTAGTGGTGATGGAGGTAGTGGTGATGGAGGTAGTGGTGTGGGTTGTTGTGATGGAGGTGGTGCTGCCGGTTGTGGTGGTGATGGAGGCGGTGAGGGTGATGATGGAGGTGGTGGTGGTGTTGGTTCTGGGTTGTTGTATAGGTGGTGGTGCTGGTTGTGGTGGTGATGGAGGCGGTGAGGGTGATGATGGAGGTGGTGGTGGTGTTGGTTCTGGGTTGTTGTATAGGTGGTGGTGTTGGTTGTGGTGGTGATGGAGGCGGTGAGGGTGATGATGGAGGTGGTGGTGGTGTTGGTTCTGGGTTGTTGTATAGGTGGTGGTGCTGGTTGTGGTGGTGATGGAGGCGGTGGGGGTGGTGATGGTGGTGGTGGTGGTGTTGGTTCTGGGTTGTTGTATAGGTGGTGCTGCTGGTTGTGGTGGTGATGGAGGTGGTGGGGGGGAGATTGAGGTGGTGTTTGTGCCTGTGTAGATTTTGACGGATCAATTGCAAACACAGATTCCATTTGGAGATTTCCTTCTTGCGGAGATGCCTCTGAGGTTCATAAAGCTTGGTCCCTGGTACTGACTCTCATGAGTTCAATCTAAAATACACACTTTAGCGTGATAGCGTTTTGGGAAAATCATGAAATCAAGACTGCCTGACAGAAGTTATCTAGCTTGACAAGTTCTGCCTTGATTGATCCTTTCTGGTCTTTTTCGTCCAATCAGATTGTTAATTGGTAGCCGTGTGACAGACTTCTTCTTTGTACTTCAAATCAAGGCTTCGTTGACTCGCTGAATACAAATCTGCTTTGATGCACGTACGCTATAGAGATGACCAGACAGCAATCAAGCCAGATTGTTCAATCAATGTAAAACTAATCGAAGAATCATATCTATTGAAGAAGAACAAGATTAGGACAAAATATAATTTCGGCCCAGAATGATGTAAGGTAAGATAGAAGCAAGCAGGAAACCCAATAATAACATGCTTTGCCTTTCACAGCTTCGCCCAATGTGAAGGTAGATGAAAACAGTTTTTAACTGGGCCGCTGTGGTCACGTGACTGCATTCCCCAAGAGTCAATACCATGTTAGAGATACATAAATCGGTTATTAGATTGCCTTCATTCATCAAGCGTACTCATAAACCCATTTTTCATTTTCATTTTCTCTCTCTCTCTCTCTCTCTCTCTCTCTCTCTCGGCCTCTAGGAAAGTAATCCATATTAAATCACAGCGAGTGGGAGCAAACCATCTCGATTAACTCTGATGCCCTCTATTTCTCGTTGAATACATTCTCAACAAGATATGGAAACTCTTTAAGTCGCGCCCCCCAACAATAGGGTGACACCTGACTACAGTTGAAGCATCTGACTGTGGCACAGGAGTGCCTTCAAAATGCTCACCCACCCCCACACCCCCTTCCAAAAGAGGAAATGAAAGTAAAAAATGAAAATGTAAGTGAAAGTAGAAATAGTGACTGTTCATGGAAAATTATGACTCCTTTGAAAAACCTTGAAAATGGGAAATACATCGCTAGGGGGCAAAGATGATGGAAGGAGGTCACTTTTGGGGGAGGATTTATGTTTTTGTTTTATTCATAGACGGGGTCACAGTGACTCGGGCGCCTAACCTTTTCTGCACAAAAACGAAAATGGAATAATCATGAACATGCGTCGCTCCCTGTCTCCGGCGATAGCAGAATGAAGGCAACAGGTCCTTCAAGTACAGCCTTCCCCACCTCCCTGTCTCCCTCTGATCCAACTGAAAGTGCAGATAGAGAGTGCAGAGTAGGGATGATTGAATTCAAATTGAATTCAAACCGACATTGTGATGGAATAGAACGCGATTTGCAAATCGCTAAGTCTGCGATTATTGTGATTAGTTACGTTTACTAATTGGAGATCAGTAAGATTCGTATTTATTTTTTCTTTTACAATTCAATAGTTAAATAAAGATGTTATATCAATTCATACATCAATTCATCTTAACACATAGGCCTGGCCTAAAGGAAAGAGCAGTTTATACGTTGACTGCTTCCAGTGTTGTGTTGGACATACTACAGAATGATTTATTGCTTGTTTAGGGAATAACACAGAACATAAAAATAAAAATAAAGCACATACTAAATAGCAATATTTGTTGAAATAATCGCAATTCGATTATTTGCCCAAATCTTTCAGCCCTAATGCAGAGAGGGGAAGACTTCTGTCTCGGTGTAACCGGCTGATATTCTGATAGAATTCTGGTGGAATCTTTAAGTTACTGCGTTAATACTGCACTTTTCTAACCAGCGGTCACCCAAAGCTCTTTGACATTCACCTGACACTCACCCGTTCATACACCATTCACACAGCGATGGTGGCGACAGCCAAGCTCGTCGGGTGGCAGTTAAGGGTGAGGAAGCCATGCTCAGGGACACCTTGACACTCAGGAGGAGGAGCGGGGGGAATCGAACTAGCAACCTTCTGGTCGCCAGTCGACCCCACTCTAGCTCAGTCACGCAAGGCCAAGCTTGATGGGGAGCAATTAGTGTGAGGTGCCTGGCTCAGGGACACCTCGGCGCCAGGGGGAATCGAACTAGCAACCTGAACCTGACCGGAAGGTTGCTAGTGCTCTAAACTTGATACAGTAGTATCAATTTTCTCTGAAATTGATACAGTAATGTTAGGGAGGGTAGTTCTGCTATGGACGGGGATTACACATTAAGGTGGGATGTGGAATGGTTGAATAATAATAATAATAATAATATTAATAATAATAATAATAATAATAACAATAATAACAATAATACTGTGGGGGGACGTGCCGCGTCTGACCTGTAGGGGGAGTATGGGCATGTTGGGAGCGCACTGGATCTGCGGGGGGGGAATGGGTCAGATTGCGAGCACCTGCTCGCAATCGGACCAATCAGGAGTGTGTATTTACGCGCCTGCTTTGACTCGTAGTAGGAGGAAGGGGGAGCAGAGAGAGAGAGGCGATCGCTACCCGATATCGCCCTAAACGCACCCTGGGACCGCTTGGAGCGGAGTAGAGTTTACGTTGACCGACCCGTGGTTTACTGGACTGCCGGGCGATCGCATCGGAGATCGCCAGGAACGCACCCCGGGACCGCGTTGGAGCGGAGTTATCATTTATGTTCAAAGACGAGTGTTGTGTTGAACTGCTGAGGACCGAAATTAACAGTCAGCGGATTACCAACACAAACCGTTGTCCAAGCGCTCAGTGACTCTTGTTACAAATAAGCCTACAGGACGGACATGGACACAGGCTGGGTACATTTAAAGAAGTACAGATGGAAACAAATAAAACAGGGGGGAAATAAAATAAATAGTGCAAGTGGAATCAGGAGATGGAAAGGAAAGCTGAACTCAAAAGACTCGTCTTTTGAGTTTTAACAGTGGAGCAAGGGTATTGACTCCGCCCCCTCCCCCGTCGCTGTGACGACACAGCTCACACCATGTTGTAGATTATTATTTTATGCCTCTTTGATCACATTCTACTTCCGCTCACTTGATAATCCCAACATGAGAGACGGGCTGTATTTTTTATTGAAAGACGCTAATTATTAAACGTTGTGTACAAATCCTGTTTCCCTAGCCGACGTTAGAAGTTCTTCCACACTCAGCGAATACTTTGAATAGAAAACGAAGGAGGTCCCTTTCCCAAAGCTCAACCAAGTTCGAGCCAAAATGACCTTAATGGAGTCTCTTATCTCCATGGGGGGTACAGGACATAAGTTTGTCAGGTTCAGATAAGAGTGTCATTTACACTTCACGAGATAAACCAATTTCACTCCTGCTGAAACCGCTTTATCAGCAGATCACATCCAAGTCCTGTTGTGCGTGACTATCTCTGTTTCATTCTTTAACTTCCAACTAACCCTAATTCCTCCCATTCATCTCCTCAAACTTTATCCTAATCCTCGATCAAACAACGCTAGCTCCTTTCCCTGTTCCAAATCGATGAATCCCGCAGCGGGGGGGTCGTTCATCGCCCTCTGCTCAATAGAAAGGCAGAACCCTTTTCCCACCCTTTTCTTCAGGCAACACAATCACAAGAGCTGGTCGCTGTTAGCTCGCCCGCGCCATTGAAATCTTGAGGGTCGGCTCCCACTCAAAGTAATGGTTGACTGTATTTCCCGTCCCCAATGGACATGATACAGTTTGGAAAACTCCTAATGACTTGTTCAATCAGTCACTTCTGGAACCGGCGGCGCTAGCAACCCTGTTAAAAGTAAAAAAGATGGCTGTGCGACAACCTAATCAATCAGGGGGAGGATCTAACTAACCACCCCATTGAGTCCAAATAACGCTGGCGGGGGGGGGGGGGGGGACTCCCAGACCTCAACAGGGTTAGCAGACTTAGGGAATAGGAATATAAAAGGGTTTGTAAAGGGACTGCTGTGTGTAGGATGACTCAGCAAAACTCGGTCTAGCTAGCTAGCCCCGCGGGCAGACTGACTGACGATGTAAAAGTGATTTAGGATGAGGTTGGGTTTGTTCGGCGTGATGGATGTTTAGGTGGTGCTTTGAACATTAGACAGTAAATAGAGCAGAGTTTCATGCCTGGGAGGGCAACATGAAATAGCCTCGAGCAAGGAGCACAGATGGAGCACAGAAGGGTAAAGATAAAATAGCTTGGCCTGGAACGCTAGGTAGCATTAGCATGAGCACAGAATGTGAAATCATGTTTGTTTATCTTAATAGTGATCATTGCTGTTAGAATCTGCATTTATAGTTGGATTTCTACAGCATCCATTACGAGTTACACAAAAAAACTGCTTTAGAAAGAACGACCAGTTTATCAACCCCCTGAATGAATATAAACGTTAAGAAGAAAGACATTAAAGTGGTCAGAAAAACGGCTTATGAAACAGCAGAGAGAGCGAGAGAGAGAGAGTGTGTGTAAATAAACCCCTTCCCACACTGCACACAAGATGAGGATGTGTGTATGGATGGGGCTGACGGAGGCAAGGAGATCATTCACTATATTATTAGTCTGCCTCTCGTAGAATCTGAAAGGGAAACTCCTGACGCAAGCACCCCCCCCCCCCCCGAGACCCTCCAAACCCCCCTGTAACAGGAAGATATGATTTATTGAAATTGGCAAAAAAATAAAACTCAGGTGCAAGCACAGTCACACACACACGCACAGAATGTAGATCCCACCATTAACATATTGCAGAGCACTCAAACACACATTAACAACCAAACGCACAACCCCCCTCCCACACACACACACACAGACACCCCCTGCTGGACGGGAGTGAAGTGGCTCTCACCAGCTGTCCAAGTGGGGGGGCTGGTGGCGCCAGGAGCACAGCTCGCACCGAGAAACCGCATTAGCATCCCGGCCGCCGCGGTGCGGCTAGCTGAGCCAGCCCCGGGGCAGCTTGAGTGTGTTTACACGCTGCCGCTTTGGCGTCTGCAGCGCCACTAAGTCGGCCTTCAGGACAAACAGAGGAACATCGTCCTCCTAGCCATGCTAAGCTAAGCTAAGATCCTCTGGTTAGGGATGCTCCGTTCTGTGCAGCGCTGAAACACTCCGCTAGCAACTAAACAGCTTGACTACAGACTCTAAACAGTCGGACTACAGGCTGTAAACATTCAGACTACAGTCCCTAAACAGTCAGACTCTCAGCAGCTGTCACAGCAGTGCCCAATGGCATGTCAGTTGACTGCGAGAGAAACGCTTCGGCAAACGCATTAACCTGTTGAAAAGGTCGGCTTGAGTCTGCTTTCTTAAGACTTTTTAAGGTGTTTTAAAGAGGACATATTATACCACCAGGTGTGAGTGTAATTGGCCCTTACAGCCATTTCCCCCCTTCTGACATCACTAGGGGGCGCCTATGTGGCGCAATAAGTCTGTTGACGCTCATTAAATGAGTATCTCTTTAATTCAATGTGTGTATAAATTTTCTACCTGTTCATATGTGTTTACGGATAGAGAGTCATTATTTTGAGTTCAAATACAGTGTACAGTGTGTAATTGTGAAGGTGTACTACCCATAAATCGCCAGTAGGTGGCAAATGCGCTACAGTAGCAGCAGAGTTGTTGGAAAGTAACAGGGTGAAAATCTCGCGTGATTACGTCAGACACCGAGATTCCCTGCAGATGAGTACAACTGAAGTACTGTGTAGTCATTGTCACTGACAAGTTCATTTTGTTGTATTTTGCAGGTAAGCTGGTGATATTAGGCTAGAACGGGGAGTGGAGAGAATGGTTGCCCTGTATGATGATAACACTGTGTTATGTTATAAGGTGTTTATGAGTGGCTCACCGCATCACCGTCTTGATTAGCCAGTTAGCAGCTAATGTGGTGTTGCGGCCGCCATGTTAGGATGGTGGTACGGGCACGTGGCGGATGCCTTGACAATGAGCCCTTACGAGGGAGCCCGCTGCTCATGTTATGATTCTGGGAACTGTTATGGCCGTTTATGAAGGTTCATTAAGAAACTGGTATTTTACTGTTATAATATCTGTCTGTAAATACGAAGGGGTCTAAACTGCATTTCACCATTGTGTCCTATTGTATTGATTTTGTGGGCAATAGTATAATGTTATGGATTCATTTTTATGCATTGTTATTTTGATTACGTCAGACAATGAGATTCCCTGCAGATGAGTACAACTGAAGTACTGTGTAGTCATTGTCACTGACAATTTCATTTTCTTGCATTTTGCAGGAACCCAAATAATAAATGTGTAGCACCAGACTGAGCCTTTGGGTTTGCATTCTGTGCCACGCTACACCTAGATCTGTGAGAAATGTTTACCTCAGTCCACTGGGTAGGCTGGTAGATAGATCTATCCAGCACACATCTAGGTGGACACGCCCACTTGTGATGCTTGTAAGGGCTAATCACACTCACACCTGGTGGTATAATATGACCCCTTTAAGACAGGGTCCGGTTCAGAGTCTATGGCGGCGATGTCCGCGGTGATGAAGTCCATCCTGGCTGCTCTACAGTATATCTTTCTGCTTGTTAATTCCAAAAAAGTGTTTAAAAGGGTAGGCCTGAAAAATCATCCCCATTAAATATAAGACATTTGACTAGATATTAAAACATGAAATAAATCGGTGTAATTCCCCACAATGCAAACGCAAATACTGTGCCAGCGCAAAAAAACGAAAAAATGCCTAATTATATTAGGCATTTTTGGAAGGTACGCAGCCATTTTGCTGCGTACCTTCCAAGACAGGCAGCCATTTTGCGCTTTTCCACCAGGCACCTTGAACCAATAGAACCACGGGGTGGGCGGGCCAATGCCCAATGGTGTTAATCGTCTGAGCTTATTGGCTCAATGGAGCATGGAGACCTTTGCTGATTGGATCAACGGTGCGTCGGTTCCTGACTTTGAGGTTCCGGCTGGATGCGGACGAGCGGGTTCACAGCTGCTGTCTGTGAAAGGTCTGCCTTTCTCTTCCAGAATGCACGGAATCACGCTCACAAAGACAAAGACGCTAACACACACACGTAAAACCGGCTATGTTTGGACTTTGGCACCATGCTGTTTTGACCATCGGGCAACATTACCATTTAGAGTGGAGTGTGTGTGTGTGTGTGTGTGTTTGTGTGTGTGTGTGTGTGTGTGTGTGTGTGTGTGTGTGAGAATGAGGGTGCTGTGTGTGTGAGAATGAGGGTGCTCTGTGTGTGTGTGTGTGTGTGTGTGTGTGTGTGTCTGTCTGTGTGTGTGTGTTAATCATAGCCTTTAGAATCAGACTGGAAACTTGCATTCAAGTCTTCGAGGAGACTCAAAGCAGAGACTAAAGCAAAGTCTCACAGCAAAGAGTCTTAGTTGAGTCTCACAGCAAAGAGTCTAAGTCAAGACTCACAGCAGAGAGTCTAAATCAAGACTCACAGCAGAGAGTCTAAGTCAAGACTCACAGCAAAGAGTCTAAGTCCAGTCTCACAGCATTGAGTCTAAGTCAAGACTCACAGCAAAGAGTCTAAGTCAAGACTCACAGCAGAGAGTCTAACTCAAGAATCACAGCAGGAAGTCTAAGTCCAGTCTTACAGCACAGAGTCTAAGTCAAGTCCCCATTTTCATGACTCACGCTCTGGTGATTACAGACAAAAATACTAAATAAATCTTTGTGCAAAAAAACGTGTTTTGGTATTGGCTAGCCAGAGAAATTCTGCTTGCCTGCTTCAGAAGCAATTTCATCAATTTCGTCCTCCAAACTCTAAGAATTTCAGTGAGTTGTAAGTACTTATTACCATGCCATGAATAAATAAAGCTCTAAAATATATACACATACACGTTCAACCATGATGACTACTACAAGTTTGCAGGGCTACGTTTGAATCTCAGCTGGCATTGCTTTCACAGATGAAAAATAACCTCTTCAGGACAAATATCACATGAAAAACATAACAGGGGGATGCAACTTTATCAGCAATTGAATGTTCCAAAGGCCCAGCTTTTTAATATTTTTAATAAAAAGGCTAACATTCTTGAAATCTGCGTGTAATGTAATCCACGAAAGGCTAATGTGTTCAAGCTCAAACACACACACACACGGCTGGAATTATCAAGGCGGAATAAAAGTGTTATTTCTCCGGAAGAATCTAATCCTTCCCTCACATGAACAGCGAAACTCAATGCAATCGCTTTGTAAAATCAAGGGTCTTTCAGGATGGTTGGTGTGTGTGTGTGTGTGTGTGTGTGGGCGGGGGGATTGGTGGTGGTGTTAGAAACCAGTGCACATGAGAGGGTTTTTGTGTTTGTATAGCAAACAGAGCTGTCTTTTCACGAAACGCTGAACGTCGGAAAAAATAACCGAAACGTGTGTTTCATATGTTTCATAAAACGACACCTTCGCCTGAAATAAGGTACATTTGGTTCGGAAAAACAGCCACTTAAATTTGCATATAAATAAACCTGCCACTTCGACGAGAAGCAAAACGGCTTACTCACACTTTAATTAAAATCTCCCGGTCCGGTATTAATAGATGTACATTTAGTGGAAAGACTCCTGTAAGTTTATTAAGGCTGCCAGAGCAGCTTGACGGTCCGACGCATGGAAATAATCCAACATGTTTCTTCATTTCCATGTACTGGCGCTGTATGTGGCGTAAACGTGTACGCGACGTGAGCAGATCTGAGCAGAGTTTTGCGTCTTGGCAGTGTAGACGGAAACGCTACGGCGGAGCGTGGGAGAGTGGTTTGAGATTTCTGCGTTTTTAAGCCCCAAAAACGCTGTCACCGACTAAAACGAAAGGCACTTCCGATAAAATATTTTGTCGTTTTTACCCGCAAGCGTCCTCGTGTAAACGGGGCCTTAACCCTCTCTCAGACACGGCCATCTATAACAAACACCAAAACAGAGAGACAAATCCCCCACACACACAAGCACCCACACAACTCGAACACACACCACTCACACAACAGCACCCGTGCTCGGACCAGAGTACCACGTTCACAAATCGGTTGGCAGAGACTGGGTAAAACATGGGATTTGACTCCTGGTTTCTCCAAAAGTCTGGTGTCATTTTAGTAGCAGTGGCAAAATGGAATAGAGAATCGTTTGGACGAACAAAGAAGACATAGAGAGGTTCCAGACTAATAACGGTTTGCGACACGTCTGGCCAGATCAGAGGCCTCACAGCTGGACCCAACTAAATTCTGTACTGCACCTTTAATAACTATAAATGGAATAATAATAATAATAATAATAATAATAATAATAATAATAATAATAATAATGCATTTTATTCATGGGCGCCTTTCTTGACACTGAAGGTCCCCTTAGAAAATCAAACATCCATAATAGCAAGCAAAAAAACAAAAAACAAAGCAAAACAACAACAACATAATAAAACAGTGTACAAGAGAAAAACAGTGTGTTCATTCTAGTCCCAAGAATGCAACTGACTTAAGGGAGAAGGCTTGTCTGAATAGATACGTTTTCAGGTGAGATTTGAAAGTGATAATGGAGCTGGAGTGTTGGATGTCATGAGGCAGAGAGTGTGGTAGAAAATAACCGCGTTCTATCACTTCAACTAATTAAGAGAGCAAAAGAAATCGAGGGGTCCGGAGCAAGTATGACAAAAAGACTATCGTTACAAAGTCAACAACATAGCCGAGCAGTTTGCAAAGCACTGCCGGTCAACCGATCTCGGCCTCTTTTTTATCCTCACGTACAAAGCTGTTTCTTGTTTGAGGTGTCTGCCCACGGTCACCCATGGTTGATCAGTCATAAATTTCTTTAAGCGAGTGGCTGGCAACACTAATCTAAAACACCGGGCTGACGTCAGCACCATGGACCCCATAGCCTCTGGTGACATGTTGTCCTCTAACTCACGCTCTGACCCCAGACTCCCTGACGATGTGCCAAGTCCTAGATAAGAGTCCAGAGACGTTTTTAGATGCTTTCTACCATTAGATATATAGGCCTGATAATAATCATGGTTTACCTTAGAATATAATCATTAATTTCTTCGATAAGAGTTCCAAAGGTGGGGGGCTGAGCGACTGAATGCTCTTGACCCCATGGTAACCAGGCGAGCAGTTGGGAGGGTGAACTGGATGGAGGAAGACAATCTGAGAGAACGGGTGGGTGTCTTGATGTGGAGGAGCTCGGTAAGATACTGAGGGGCAAGATTGTTGATGGCCTTGAAAGTGAGAAGCAGGATCTTGTAGATGATGCGAAATTTGATGGGGAGCCAATGGGGTTACTGCAGGACAGGTGTTATGTGACTGATGGAGGGGGTTTTAGTAATGATACGGGCTGCAGAGTTTTGTACCAGTTGTAATTTATGTATGGTCTTAGCAGGTAAACCAAAGAGGAGAGAGTTGCAGTAGTCCAGATTAGTTATGCCGATAAGGAGGATTTCAGTTTTATCACAGTTGAGTTTGAGAAAGTTTTGGGAGAACAAGGATCTGATTTCCTGGAGGCAATCGGAGAGGGAGGTGGGAGGGAGGATCGTGGTGGGTTTGGTGGACAAGTAGAGCTGGGTATCATCTCCATAACAATGGAACTGAATATTATATTTATGGTAAAAATGGCCAAGAGGGAGGAGATTGATAATGAACAGGAGGGGTCCAAGGACAGAACCTTGAGTTACACCAGAGGAGAGGGGGGAAGAATGGGATCTAAATGTTTTGAGTTGGACAAGCTGAGTACGTCCAGACAGATATGATTGAAACCAGTCCAGAGGTGTCTCAGATATTCCAAGGAAAGCTAATCGGTTGATGAGGATGGTGTGGGAAATGCTGTCAAAAGCTGCACTCAGGTCCAGGAGGATCAGGATGTTGAGTAGTCCAGCGTCCGCAGCCATGAGGAGGTCATTGGTTATTTTAACAGGAGCTGTTTCGGTGCTATGAAGTGGGCGAAAGCCTGACTGGAACTGTTTGTAAAGAGTATTATGAGAGAGGTGATCCTGAATCTGAGAGGATCATTAAAGCACCAGAGGAAGATATATTATGAGATAGAGCTGTTCGTAAAGAGTATTATGAGAGAGGTGATCATGCATCTGAGAGGCAACTGTTTTTTCCAGAATTATTGAAAGGAAGGGGAGGTTGGAGATTGGGCGGAGATTGCTGAAGTTGCTGGGGTCAGCACCGGGTTTCTTGAGAATAGGGGTTATTGCAGCTGATTTGAGGGGTGACGGCACAGTACCAGAGATGAGAGAGGAATGGATAATTGCAGTTATAAGAGTGGTCAGGGTTTGAATGCTGCCTTTAACCAGTATTGTAGGGAGAGGATCACGTTGGCAAGTGGATGGTTTAGATTTACATACAAGGTCGGATATTTCAGCAGCAGGGGGGAGGGTAACGTCAGAGAATGGACGGGAATGAGCTTTTTGAAAGTCAGGGGAGGGTAGGATGGTTGAGATCACGGGGACTAACTGTTGATGAATTTGGTCAATTTTAGTATTAAAAAATGTCATAATGGAATTACAGGAGTCAGTGGAGTAAAAATGGGGAGCGAGAGAGTCCGGTGGGCGTAGCGTTTTGTGAACCAGGGAGAATAGTGCTCGAGAGTTTCCAGTACCTAACCTGATTATTTCTGCATAATAGTTGGATTTTGCGTTGGTCAGAGAATCCTTATAGAAGAGGAAATGGGTAGTGAACATGTCCTTGTGGATGATAAGCTCAGTTTTCCTATAGAAGCGTTCCAGTTGGCGACCTCTGGCTTTCAGTTGGCGAAGGTCAATAGTAAACCAAGGTGCAGATTGTGTAAATGAAACACTCCTTGATTTTAAAGGGGCCAGGGTATCTAGGAGACTGTGAAGGCCACTGTTGTAGTGGCTGAGCAGTTCATCAGGGGTGGATGTAAAGTGGATGCTTGGAAGATTAGAAATGCCAGTGTCCAGTGCTGTTGAATCAATGTCCTTGATATTACGAAAATAGATTGTACAGGGCGGTTTAGTTTTGAATAGTGTCACCTTTACATTAAATTAGATTAACATATGATTGGAGATGGGAAGATCAGATGCAGAATAATTAAAGGGAGTGACACCAGAGCAGCAGAGTGGATCCAGGTTATGGCCTTTTGAATGGGTGAGGAAATCAATAAACTGCTGCAAATCAAAGGTGTCAAGGCATGATACAAAGTCTTTTGTGAGGTAATTATTGCCATTATCAATATGGACATTGAAGTCACCAAGGAGAATTACATCTGGGGAAAGGGTTGAAATAAGAGTGAGGAAAGCAGAGAATTCATTGATGAATTAGGCTTAGGCGGACGGTAAACAGTGGCTACAGTGATAGGGGATGGTCCATTCAGTGTGATTACAAGTGACTCAAATGACGGGTAGACTGGCACAGAGACAGGCGAGACTTTCCAGCTCTCGCGATAAGTTTATCGAGAGACCTCGGCCGCGACCGGTAGTGCGGGGTTGACAGGTGTAAACAAACCCGGGGGGCGTTGCTTCGTTCAGCTGGGAAATGTCGTTTGGATGTTGCCATGTCTCTGTTAATCTTAAAAAGTCATATTTACGGTCATTGATGAGATCCTGGAGGAGATCTC
The DNA here is from genome assembly GCF_949987615.1 of Pollachius pollachius. Classification (NCBI taxonomy): domain Eukaryota; kingdom Metazoa; phylum Chordata; class Actinopteri; order Gadiformes; family Gadidae; genus Pollachius; species Pollachius pollachius. The sequence goes on along the minus strand of NC_136946.1, from coordinate 22,851,012 downwards.
CTTTGCCAGAGAGTGAGCGGATGTTGAATAATCCAAAGTTGAAATCAGTATGGTCAATCTTGTGGGAGACAGCGCTAACTTTAGCCAACCTGGCTAGGTTGGCTAGCACAGTTGACGGCGAGATGAAGACCAGAAGGAGTTGATTGTAGCGGAGTCATCGATGTTGAAGCTCCGTTGGGACCCACGGTGAAGATATCTCCGACAAGGTAAGTCAAGGTGCAGTGTTGATTGTAGCGGATAAAAGCGAAGTTTGCGAAGCTCAACAGTCGAGTATTGAAGCAGGGCCGATGAGGAGTTTGTCAGAAAAAGCATGGCAGTCAATTTGAGTGTAGCCCATTTGTTGATCCGCATTCTGGCTCACAGAACAGGGCCGAGTAGGTAGGTGTAGCCCCGGCCCATCAAACAGTGTCAAAGAGGTAAGCAGCTAGAGCCACATACAGAACTGATAGTATAACGTGATATCAGCATCAATGTCTCAGCAGGGCAATAGACAGTAAAGGAATGACCGTCACACAAATCAAGTTAAGCTACAAGTTAGTTAAAAAGCCGGAGAGCAGCGGCAGCAAGTCGCGCCAGCGTTCACTCAGCCGGCCATGATCACACTGCTGAATAAAGGTTCACAGACACAGCAGCGCTATGGTTAGACTCTGTTGTGTTGTTGATGTCGTTGTGGTTTTCAGGCTGGAATCCTCCATTGTTTGGAGATGCCAGCCCCTAATGGTAACGCAGGTGTTGGAGTAGGGGGAGGTGAATTGGCAGTGTTGGGGATGAACAGTTTGTGGAGTCCAGTTGGTGGAGTCGTGTTTGTTCAGAGTGTTCATGTGTTTTTGTTTGGGTGTGTGTGTGTGTGTGTGTGTGTGTGTGTGTGTGTGTGTGACACCAACCGACTTACAGCACATGCATTGCTAAGAGATACAGAAACAGTGGGAGACAGAGAGGGAGAGAGAGCTGTTGTGTAAAGAGCAGAAAGAGAGACGAGGGGAGAGAACTGCAGAGAAGAAGGAAGAAGAAGAAGGAATCCATTTGAATGAATGATATTCAGAGAGAGCTCTGCCCTGTTAGGATGAGTAAGAACAAGAGAGAGAGAGAGAGAGAGAGAGAGAGAGAGAGAGAGAGAGAGAGAGAGAGAGAGAGAGCTCTGCCCTGTTAGGATGAGTATGAACAAGAGAGAGAGAGAGAGGGAGAGAGAGAGAGAGAGAGAGAGCTCTGCCCTGTTAGGATGAGTAAGAACAAGAGAGAGAGAGGGAGAGAGAGAGCCCTGCCCTGTTAGGATGAATAAGAACGAGAGAGAGAGAGAGAGAGAGAGAGAGCTCTGCCCTGTTTTTTTTTTTCCAGCAGCGAGTCGCATGAGGGAGAGTGAGGAGGGAGAGGTTGGAGAAATATATTCTGTGAGTTTAAAAATAAAATATATATTGGTAGCATCTTTCAAATTCATTCTCTGTGGCGGGAACAGAGAGAGACTGGTCTATTGCTCCTGAGAGAGAGAGAGAGAGAGAGAGAGAGAGAGAGAGAGATAAGCAGGCAGTGAGATGGAGCGTGATTGAGTGAGAGGGAGAGATGAGAAAGTAAACACAAAGAGAGAGAGATTCTCCAGTTCAGATGTCAGTTTGGCAGCAGTGAGGTGGAGGAATACATTAGTCTGATGCTGCTGGCAACTGAGGCCTGGACGATTGACACCACACACCAGCAGCCTCCCATACTCAGTGTGATCTGGATCCAGCAGCCCCCTCTTATATAACCTCTGGGGGAGGGGGGATGGCACAGAACACTGGACAGGAAGCAAGATCCTGAAAGGGGCGGAGCAACGCCACACTACGTCACGCCTAAGCTCTCCTTACCACATACACCCCCCCGTCACAAAGTGCACGTGGAACGGCCCGGGAGGGGTATCAGCCGACAGCTGATAGCTGTCAGTTGGTACCCATGTAAATCAATGATGGGGTGTGTCTATGTGAGAGAGATTTTACAAACCAACTTTATTTACATATTAGTATATATACATATTTATATTACATAAACATTAATGAAGTGCAATTTGTGTGTGTCTCTTTTAAAAATAAACTATCTTTTAAAAATGTGTGCAAACAGCAAATCATCTTCCACAATAGAACAGACAATGTTTTTATAGCACCAGCGATTTTTAAAAGTGTCCAAATCTCCAATATTCTTATAAAATGTGTACTCTAGCCACAGCCTGGCCCTGATGTTGCAGGGCCAGACTGTACGTGAATCCTGTCCTTCTTTGTTTTCCACACAGTTTATTCTACTAATGTAGATTGCCATTTTTGCTTCCCCCGAGAGATAATTTAATAATTGCCACTTGTCCTTCCTTTCTTTTTTGTACTCAGCCCCCATGATAAAAACATTCTCAGAGAAATTGATACCAAACAAATTAAAAACCAATGCTAAGAGAGTGTAAAGCTGTGTGAGCCTCTTGCACTCAGTAAAAACATGAAAAACAGTCTCACAGAGATTACAAAAAGGACACATGCTCAAAATAGCTGGATTAAGAACAGAAATAAAAGAATTGGAGGCGATGGCGCCATGTAAAATTCTCCACTGGAGGTGGACATCAGGGAAGGGGTCAGCGGGGTCTGGTGTGGCTCTCCCTAGGTTGTAGTCCATCAGAAGTCTTTTTTCTTTAATAGATAGCCTCTGTCTCCAGAGCTCCAGGATTCTCCCAGCCACTCGGTGTGATCGAAGGCCCGGCAGAGTGCCCAGGGCCCCAGCATTGTCCAGCGCTGGCCCCACTACATCAAACAACTGCTGTAGGCAAACGATCTCTGAACTGCACAGTGCCCCCGTCAGGCCGGGGGTGGTACTGTTGGTGATGTCCAGCCTGGCCCCGTGGATTAGTGGCTCCTTTAACAACCAGTACAGAGAGTTAACTTCTTGACACGTTTTATTACTAAAAAGGGCCCATGACTTAAAAACACCCTGATAAAACGGAGGTAACCCACCTAATTTTAAAAATTTTGAATCAGTTAAAAACAGAGCATTATCCAGCCCCAGGTTACTTACACGTCTGAGAATGCAGCTTGCCACATTACTCCATACCAAGTCTGTCGGACCAGACAGAAACTTTTGTAAAAACTGAATTCTAAAAGTGGCTGTTCTACTGGCCAGGTGGATGAGGCCTTGTCCCCCCTCCTCTCTAGATAAAAACAGCACTCCCTGTGGCACCCATTGCAACCCATCCCAGAAAAAATCCACCATCTTTCTTTGAATTTGGGCTAATAAGCCTGAGGGAGTGTCAACACATGCAAGACGGTGCCACAGTTGGGAGGCTACTCGATTATTTAAAACCAAAACTCTACCTCTATAGGACATTTGCGGCAGTAGCCATTTCCATTTTTTAAGTTTACCTTCAACTTTTTCCGTGACGTTCTCCTAGTTCTTCTGGGCTATGGTTTCCTTCCCAAGAAAGACACCAAGGTACTTTAAACCATCTCTCTTCCAGATCAAATTTTGGGGAAGAACTGGGAGAGCGCCACGCCATTCACCAACAGCGAGGGCCTCGCTCTTTCTCCAGTTAACCCTTGCTTGCAATGTAGTTGTAAAGTCACTAATAATACTTGTTAAAATGTCCACATCTCTTTGGTTCCTAGTAAAAACAATGACATCATCAGCGTATGCATATAAAACAATATTCTCACTAAAACCAGGTAAAACCAGACCTTGTAGGTTGGAGCGTATTTTGCTGAGGAGGGGTTCTAGGGAGAGTGCATAGAGCATGCCGGACAGAGCACAGCCCTGCCTGATGCCTCTTCACACTCTAAAAGGAGCACAGACACCGCCGTTGAATTTCAGCACACTCTGGACCTCACTGTACAAAACTTTAATCTTGGCTATGAAACCAGCTCTGAACCCAAATTTCTCCATAACTTTCCATAGGAAGTTGTGTTCAACGCAGTCAAATGCCTTTTCCTGGTCTAGGGAAATCAAACCAGTATCAATGCCAATAGACTACAATAGACAATAGACCTCCAAGACATCCCGAGTCAGGTAGACATTGTCTACCATGGACCTGCCGGGCACAATACTTTGGACAGAAGCTTGTAATCCACACAAAGCAAAGACACAGGCCACCAGTTCTTTATATCCTGTAAATTCCCCTTTTTCGGTAGAAGCGTAATGACTGCTCTACGGCAGGACATTGGCATGGAGACGCAGGCAAGGCTCTCATTAAAAACATCCAACAAGTCTGCAGATAAAATTTCCCAGTACGCTTTATAAAATTCCACTGTCAGACCGTTGATGCCCGGAGCCCTCCGCCCCTGCATGCTCTGCAAGGCGGCTAGAAGCTCCTCAATGTGCAGAGGCCTCTCTAGCTGTAAGTTGGTCTCCATAGAGACCTGAGGTAGCCCACTGCAGAACCCCTCCAGCGTGTCCTTCTCCTCATACTCCGAAGAGTAGAGGGAGGAATAAAAACCAACAGCTCTCGCTCTTATCTGCCCTGGCTCCGTCAGCTCCTGGCCTGTGTCTGAGAGAAATGTGTGGATTACACGCCTCTGTCCGTTCTTCCTCTCCAGGCTGAAGAAGAAGATAGAGGGAGCGTCCACCTCAGAGATGTTCTGAACTTGGGACCTGACTAACGCACCCTGTACTTTGGTGTCCAGCAGGTTAGCTTAAGCTAGCTTTTTTTCTTTGAGGATTTCAATATATCCCCGTACTCCAGATGACTCACTCATCTTTTCCAACTCCACTATAACAGTCTCCAAGTCCTTCATAGACTGAGTGATGTCCTGTGAGACATTGAGGGTGTGCTGCTAAAATCCCCCTTTGTCTGCCTAAAAACACCCCAAAAATAACCCAAAACATCCTTAAACTTTCTGTCCAATATTAAAACAGAGTTAAAATGCCAATGTGCGCTTTTTGGCTTAAAATCTCAAATTAGAACATGACATACAATCAAGGAATGATCACTAAAGCCAGTGAGCAAAATTTTACATATTTTAAGAATGTTAAAATGATGCTTAAAAACATAAACGATCAAGTCTAGCTGAGAAGATCCTACTCTCTCTGAGGTGGGACCATGTGTACTGTCGGCAGTCTGCATGCGTCCTTCTCCACACGTCCACCAGGCCATGAGAAATTACCAGCTGCCTCAGTGCATGTTGAGAGGCTGGATGTGGCTCTGCATGGTTGCGATCTAACGTCGCATTTTCTGTACAATTGAAATCCCCACCCAGGAATAGATAATCCTCTGAGTTGCAACTATTTAATTCATTTGTTATTTTTTCTAAAAACAGCTTCCTCTCTGTACCATTGGTTGGAACATAAACATTTATAAAAACCACATTAATTTGTTCAAACCGAGCTTTAATTAAAAGCAACCTCCCCATGATGACATGCTCGACCTCCATGGAAACTGGAGAGAAACTCCTAGAGAAAAGGAAGCCCACTCCTCCACTGAGGCTAGTGTTGTGGCTCAGGACTATCTCTCCTTCCCATTCCCTTCTCCAATCTACCTCATTTTGAGCACAACTATGGGTTTCTTGTAAAAAAAGGACATCAATTTGTTTTGTTTTAAAAGTCTCATAAATGAGCGCCCTTTTTTTTTGCCTCCCTTGCACCATTAACATTAAGACTTCCCATACTAAAAAACTCTGTCATGAGTGGGATATT
>NC_136946.1:22765384-22840384 GCF_949987615.1 Pollachius pollachius | reverse complement strand
GGTTCTGTTAGTGTTTGCCCTGTGTCTGCTAAAAGTGAGTGGACTACCCGCCTCTGCCCGCTCCTCTTCTCCAGGCCGAAAAAGTAACCAGTGGGAGCATCCATCTCCGCACTGGCTTGAAACCGGGACCTGACCTGTGCACCCTGTACTTTAACATCCAACAGGTCGGCTAATGCTAGCTTTTTGATCTTGAGGATTTCAATATATCCTCGATCTGCAGTGGACTCACTCAAACTTTCTAGTTCCACTATATCAATCTCCAGGTCTTTCATAGATCTGGTGATGTCTCTGGTGATGTTGAGGGGTGTGCTGTTGACATAAAAGTTTAATCTCAGTCTTACCATGGTCCCACCACTGCCTAATACTGCTAAAATCACCCTTCCTCTGTCTAAAAGCATCCCAGAAATACATAAGAACCTTCTTAAAATGTTTATAAATTGCTAAGACTGAATGAAAATGCCAACAAGCGCTTTTAGGTGAAATATTCTGAATAAAAACATTACACAAAACTAAAGAATGATCACTAAAACCAGAAGGAACAATGCAGCACATTTTAAAAATATTGAAATGATGCTTAAAACAATAAATACGGTCTAGCCTAGCTGAGGAGATCCTACTCTCTCTGAGGTGGGACCAGGTGTACTGACGGCAGTCCGCATGCGTCCTCCTCCACACGTCCACTAGGCCATGAGAGTAGACCAGCTGCCTCAGAACGTGTTGGGAAACTGGATGCGGCTCTGCATGGTTGCGATCTAGCGCAGCATTTAGTACAGTTAAAATCCCCCCCCCCAAGAATAAAAAATCCTCCAAGGCACAGCCATTTAAAACATCATTAACTTTTTGTAAAAACATCTTCCTCTCTGTTCCGATTGTTGGAGCATACACATTGATAAAAACAGCAGTAAAAAGGTTGAACCGTGCTCTCATTAAAAGCAACCTCCCATCGATAAAAAGCTCGACCTCCAGTGAGACCGGAGTAAAAGACTTGGAGAGGAGGAAGCCAACTCCTCCACTCAGAGAAGTGTTGTGACTTAAAATGACTTCTCCCTCCCACTCTCTCCTCCAGTCTGCCTCATTGGTACTGTCACTATGTGTCTCTTGTAAATAAAATACATCAACATGCTTCATCCGTCTCATAAATACTCACTCTTTTTCTTTGTTCTCTGGCTCCATTTACATTTAAACTTCCCACTCTAAAATTATTCATAAGTAAGAAATTAAGAACCAAAATGATAACCAATAAATAACTTAAAACACACATTGGAGTTCTTCCCATCTTCATCCTTGTTCATTTGTCGTTTAACTTTAGGCAAAAGTTTCCTTAATCTCTGGCCTAGGCATGAAACAAACTTAAAACTGGGAAATGCTCTTCCATTTTAACCCCTTTAGCATTTTTGGTTTTGGCTAAAGACGCCTGTATTAGTTCTACAGAGTAAAGTTTTTTCTGCTGACTTTTGCTTATTTTAGAACCAGATGTGTCACTGCTGTCAGAGACACACTCATCACTTTCACTTTCCTCTGTCTGTCCCCTTACTGTCTGTCTGTCCTCCTCGCCCTTACTACTCTTTGCTTCCTGCTTAGTTGCTCTATTATTTCTCCTTCGTTTAGAAGTAGTTTTTTCCTTCACTGCCTCCTCTTCCTCCTCCTCCATCTCAGCCTCCTCCACCTGTTCCCTCCATGTAGGCTTACTGCCCCCCACACCTGTCTCCTCTGTCTGGTTTTCCTCTTCCTCCTCTGACATACCCTCCTGCGTTTCACTGACGCCACCAATATTTATCTGCACTTCACTCACACTTTTTCCAGCTGTTTCCTCCCCCACCTCACTTTCTACCACATCATCACCCAAACCCTCTCCCCCACTTGCCTGATCATTTTCACTCACACCGTGCACATCATCCACACTCCCCCCCCGTGCTCCAGGTCAGACACAGCAGCTGCGAGAGGCGGCGCGCTCCGCGGCACCGCTATCGGCCGCTCAGATGCCGCAGCCCGGGCTGCAGCAGATGAAATGTCCCCCGCAGCGGCCTCCGGGGGCCGTCCTCCGGCCAGGCGGAGCCGGGTCCCCTTGTCTTGGACAGGCTTTCACGGTGTGTCCCTCTTCGTTACAGTGAAAACACTTCATACGAACATCACGTAGTCGTAATCATCTACTTTAACATGCAATCGGAGGTTGAGCTCCACATCCCGATTGTAGAGTATCATAAACATCTGTCTACGGTGAGACACTACGTGCAGCTGAGATCTACATCCAGACATTATCTTTTTAATGGGCGACCCCACCTTCCCTCTCTGCTAAGACATTTGTTGGTTATGAATGGAGGGACATTGGACAGGATAACCCTGGTGGATGGCTGTGTCAGCGGCACCACCTGCACTAACATTTGTTTCACCGTGATGCCTGTCTCGACGACGTGGTTCACCGTCTCCACCTGGTCCAGGAAGATGACCACGGCACTGTTCATCCGAGCAGCCGACCTCACGCTGCCGTGCCCCACCTGCTCTCCCACCGCAAGCCCAATATCTTCCACGCTGCATGGAAAGCTGGCGATAACTTTAATGCCATGCTTCCACGTGAGGTGGCCAAAGGTGACTCCATTTACCATGGCGTCTGAAAGACGCCGGCAGGAGGGAAAAGAAATACACACTAACAATAAACTTAAAGTGAAACTATACCCAATAAACCACATTAAATTAAATCAAATTACTAAGGAACAAATGCTCAGCGTCTAACTCCACACCACGACTCACTCCCAGCATGCAGCAGAGAGAGAGAGAGAGAGAGAGAGAGAGAGAGAGAGAGAGAGAGAGAGAGAGAGAGAGATTTCAGGGGCAGCCAGATCTGGAGCGACTGGAGATAAGATGGCCGCTCCCAGGAAACTGTTATTATCTATTTCAAGGTGCTTGGATATCAGGGCCAAGGGTGTGTGTGTGTGTGTGTGTGTGTGTTTGTGTGTCTGTGAATAGTGACACAATACCATGGCCGTGTGTTCATGTGTGTGTACATTGACAATACCATGGCCAAATGTGTGTGTGTGTCTGTCTTAAAGATTCGTCTCTTTGGGACGAAGAGACCAGGACTCAAACTACGAACGCGACGCAATCGTCACAGACTTTGTTTCCTTGAAAAGCGAACCCTTGAAATCCTTCCCCAGTGCGTCATACTTGAAGCGAACCCATTCCCATTCCCACCTGGTTCCAATTCCTGTTGTTTATTTTTTTGGTTTCTTTCTTTGTTTCAAATGATACATCATTCAAAAAGCGCCAGGCGACAGCATCACACGCCCTCCCCTCCGGCCTTCGCTTAAATCCTCCATGGATTTCTCTAAGCCTGGCCCATTAAATCCCAATAATTTATATATATATATAAATCATATATATAAGGCCGATGCAATTAAAATGAACATGTTCTGATATTTGGAGGACATTTGGAACAATCCATGATGAAAACCGTTGTAAGATTCACTCGCTCTCTACTGCCATTTACTGGGTGGAAAACGTCTGTTTCCGAATTAATTAAATTTGGCGGTGTTGTGCAATTGGCAGACAAGAACTCTTCTTAATATGTCGTCAGTCCTGCACTGTTATATAACGCCATGGCTCTATATGTCTTCAGTTTACATCATTTGAAACATTTTTTGGTCGACCATCTGTTATTCTCCATGCTAGCGCTAGCATGATTGCAGAGTGTCTGGATAAAGGCCTCATTCCAAAGTAAATATGAATGAAATAAAAACCTGAATTCCAATTCATGTGTCCTTTTTCCTGTAATGTCTAGAAACGTACAAAGAAGAATGACTCAGTCATGTGAAATCGGCACTGCAACAGAACTGTATTTTGCGGAAACATAACAGTTTATATCGTAAGTAGGGGGTTTATATCTTAGCTTAGCTCAAATGTTTCGGAACCAACCAGTCTGGCAGAGGATTGTCTTTCAAATATTAACCGACACCTGTCTTCTGAAGCTCTGGAATAATCAAACAATGTCACGGCAAATGTAATAGTCCCAATATCAGAGGAGCTCAATGTGAACAGATGTCACTTCACTCGGATGCAGTTCTCTGTGTGAATGTACGACACACGAGCGCACACAAACACACATACACACACACACAGTCACAGACATACACAAAGAAACATACAGATACACATGCACACACACAAACACACACGCAGACGCACACTTCTATCGATACATCTTCATCTTTATATCTCTATATATATATCTCTATCTATCTCTATCTCTATATCTCTATCTATCTATATATCTCTATAGATCTCTTTCTCTATCTAAGTATTTTTACCTATACAAATAAATACATACATCAACATCTTCTCTAAATATATATCTATCTATATCCACACAGACGTGTACAGTTCAACCCCAAGTAAAAATCCTTTTCCTCAACTTCATTTTGTAAACCAACGACTCCATGAGCATCAAGCTTCACAATTACATCTCTTCACTCAAAGTATTTTTTCTCCAGGCAAAAAGGTCAACAATAAACATCTTAAGATAAAAATACCAAAACAGTTTCCCAATCTTTGTTGATGACAAATGCTCTCATCTTTCAAGGAAAGTGCTTCTCTGATGCCCGCTGAAACCCAACAATGTGAGGAATTTGCAATTGTAGCGGGCACCGTCTCACACACACACACACACACACACACACACACACACACACACACACACACACACACTCCTTTCAAACAGCTGGCAAACGTTGATAACATTTATTTCCCACTTCAAAGTCCTTGTAATAGTCCAGGCAAAGTAGCATTTTCCGACAGACTAATTGTAAAATATATTTTTTCAGCATAGATCATTTCTATGAGGTGTCCAGAACAACATACTAAAAGTCCTAAGAAATCCTATCTGAGGAAATATGTTAATTTCTCATCAATCCGAGATGTGTGCCAATAAGGCCAGACAACAATACACCCCTATGGGGCAATTTTTTTCCTTTACTCCTATCAAAATGAAACTTTACACAATGAAAGTACCCATGAAAAGTAAAAAAAAATATTACAAGTTTCTTTGAAAATGAATTTTAACATGCAATTGAGCTATACACTAATCTAATATGGCCAAAATACACCCAAAAGTAACTTTTTTTGTGTTACAAGTTTCTTTTGAAATGAATTTGAATCTGCACATGAGCTCCAAATGTATTGAATATGTCCTAACTTGCAGAAACACCATTCATATGTATGATAAATATATCGGCCCAATCTTCATCCAATTATCCTGCTGGTTTTAGACTGGCCTCTAACCTGAAAACTGTCTGGCTTGGTAGTCCCTGCCAGGGGTATAAGCCCCGCCAGTATAGCATTCAGGGTCACGGAGGAACACAAGCCTCCCCACCACGACAAGGTAGCAACAAAAGGGGAGATGTTTTTTATTTTTATTTTATTTATTTTTTTTATGTTGTTTTATGTTGTTTTATGTAACCAAGAGCCACAGAGAAGGGGATCCTCGACCCCTTCTCTGTGGCTCTTGGTTCTGGCACCCCCTATATCAGTTCCTGGTTTGTTCTTTGCTTAGTTCTTCCCCTCTGGGTCATACTCATCTGAGAAATCAGGCAACTGTGAGTTTGTGCAGCTAGTACCACAACATTCTCCGCAAATGTCTGTGCAAGGGAGTCTATGTCTTTTGTATGTGCATCTCTTTGTGCTGCAGTCTTTCTTGCAACTACAGCGGACTACATCTAGTATGTCTGGTGGTACCGCAGGCTGGTCATTATTGACATAAATCTCCCATCCAAAACATGCCACCCCCAGTCATTTGGATCAATGCATTCACTTCCACTCCATCATTTGGTAAAAGACCCGAAGACTATGGAACTTTGCAGCTGTTGAGGTTGGAGGGAGAGATTGAGGTTTCACTGGAGATGAGTTCTGAGTTACTTTAATACAGAATCGCCTGTATCTTAGCATATCCAGTGATTCATCTTTTTCGCCCCCATACAGTGATACTAGAGCTTTTTCACCTGCTGTAATGATGATTAGCTTGTTTGAGAAAGCTAGTGTCGTTCTTTACTTTTTTCAGTGCCATTCCCTTTCCTATGCCAAATAGACGAGACGTAGAATCACAGCCTAAAATGGCATGGATAGAGAGGAGATTGTCACACACCTTGGGACCCAGTAACTCCTTTGTCTGCTTTATGTACCATATCCGTCTTGTTTTTGTTGCTTTCTTTGGTTCTGGTTCCAGAAAAAGCTCCTGTGCATTCACATCAGTGTGATGCAACAAGACTGTGTCATCACCTACTAAGACTGTGTCTTTTGTTCTTGCAGATGCAATGGCAGTTTGGACAATGAGCACATCTGCATCGTGCTTTGCATGGTCTGTGATACACCCAGCCCTCTCAAGTTTATCCCTGAGATAAAACAAGAACCGCTGTTTGTTTTCCTTATTGTTAAGGTCCTTTTTGTATTGGATGATCATGTCACCAGAATAGTGTACAGTCACACCCGGAGTAACACCTGTTCGACGCAGTTGAGTGGCGTCTTTTATTGTTGGTTCTTCTTTGTAGCCATCAAAGACCATGACAGTAGCCGTACTGTCATAGTTTTCCAAGAAACTTGTAAAACAAAAAAGTTCCTTTTCATGTATACTTTCTTACTTTCCAATTCATTTTCAAAGAAACTTGTATTAGAAAAAGTGTTACTTTCCATGTATTCTTTCACTGTGTGAGGTTTGACTGTGATAGAGTAAAGGAAAAAATTATGCTGAATAATGCTGAATTTTTTTTTTTTACAATTACTTCTATTTTTGGCCCCAAAATGATTTAGTTTGCCTGGACGATAAAGGAAAGTGTCCTTTACAAGGAAACTTTAATCACCCGTTAAAACGCCCGTTTCAAGCAACAATGTGTTCCGATAGCCAACATAATGGCAGTTTGCCTTCTGGATGTTTTCTCAGAAGCTTCCCAGAGATTAATTACATATCCATCAGCTGTTTGTGGATGCACCGTGTTTGTTTGTTTGTCATTGTTTGTTGGGCACTAGCTACCTCTTTGGAAACTGAACCCCCCCTCCCCCACCCTCCCACAAAGTACGTCACATGGTCTCTTAACGAGTAGGTCACATGGTATTTTACAAGTACGTCACATGGTCTCTTAACGAGTATGTGGCTAGGGACGTGACGACCTTGGGGAGGTAGTGAAAGGACCTTGGATTAGGCAGACGCTGAAAGCGCTGCTGTGTGTGTTTGTAGCGTTGAACATGATCGCGTGTCTGTGTGTGTGTTTGTAGGAGTTTGTTCGCCGGTCAGAGTGAGGTTACAGTCTCATATCGAGATGGTTATTCTGTCATTGTCACCCACTTTTGGACGATTCCAACCGAGGTAATTTATTTCTCAAAAATGGCCTAGTAAGCGCACAAACACAAAATGTCATGACCTTTTTTTAACATGGATAAACAAATATTTCATCCCTGCACTTAAACACATGAATCGATTCTAGCAACAAAAAATGGAAGTAAAGAATAAATAAATAAGTATTAATACTATTTGAAAATAAGAGAAAATATTTTGACCATGCACTCCGTGACCAAGAACAAGTCCACACTAAGTCACTCATTTCCATCTTAGCACGTCAAACCCAGCATCACTGACTAAATCACTACAATGTTAATTGGTTTATTCTGCTGCATGATTAAAAAAAACAAGAACAAGATGCAATGCAACATAACATATGAATAAGATAATTCAGGGGTGATAATTCCTGCTTCTTATGTGGATTTCAAACAGGTGGTCTGCCCCTAAAGTCGCGCACAGCGTAACATAACTAACTTAACAAGGGAAAAAGAAATTGACAAAAGCTATAAACCATACTGTCCTATACCCGGACAAAACGGACACGGCAATCGACGTATAATGAACAGGAATAGTGGAGGAAGGATTTACCGCCGCCATGAAATCACATTCAAACATCTGCAGTGCCGATTCCCGTCTCGTTATCTGACGTTCTCCCTATAAGCTCTAATGGGCTTCATTCATTTACTGCTTTGGCCACCCTCCGTCGACGTAGAGCATAGTGCATAGAGAATCTCTCTCTCTTTCTCTCTCTCTCTCTGTCTCTCTCTCTCAGCATGAATACAATTGATTCTACCTTGAAATGCCTCCATTCTATTTCCTAGCCGTGTGCCGTAATGACAGTAACAAACTATTCCATGCGAATGGAGACGCAGCGATTGCGTAACTGCAATTACATTTTCTACGGACAATGAAACAGATGATCAAAAATAATGATATGATAAGTTTGCTGATCTGAGGTCAAAGCGTTAAGAGATAAGGGATGTCAGCGCGCACATTCATTCATTGATGGACCCTTGATAAGAATCCCTTCATCATCCCCATCATCATCATAACCAAAACATTGTTTTTTACTTTACTTTTACTGTCTTTTTACTCCACCCGGGATGACGGAATCGTCAGATGGAATGGAACCGGGTCTTAGGCTGATCGGGTTTAAGGTTTACTGCAAGCAAAGCAAACAAGGGAACTTTTAGTCAGTTTAACAGTTAACTGTTGATTATTTTAACGTTCCAGCAGCTGTGAGAGAAGAGAGAGGAGGATGTGGATTCAAAGACGCAGTCAGAGTGACTGTTTGAGTAAAAAGGAAAGAAACCTCGGCAATTGTTAACAGGCTCTTGAAAGTATGTGAGTGTCCGCAAGTGTGTGTGTGTGTGTGTGTGTGTGTGTGTGTGTGTGTGTGTGTGTGTGTGTGCGTTAGCAAGAGTGTGTGTGTGTGTGTGTATGAGACAGTCCAAGATTTTGTGCATGTGTGCGTGACTAGCCACAGGCTAGCCTAGCCTACAGGCTAGCCTGTTTTTGTTTGTCTCTGTCAGTCAATCAGTGTGTGTGTGTGTGTGTGTGTGTGTGTGTGCGCACGCTTGCATTAGCAAGATGCTGTTTGTGTGCGTGTGTATTCTCGACCAGCCTCTGCTTAGCCTAGCCTAGCCTACAGACTAGCCTCCGACTACATAGCTTGTATTTCATTTGCGAGGGGTCCGCTCTCTCACATCCGTGAGAATATCCCTTTTTTATATATTCAATTAATTAATTATTCATTAAGTTTTAAGGCGAAAAGACTGACACAGGCTTTGACACATAGAGGGGGGGAGGGCACACCGAGGAACGTTCTGGAAGGTTTGTGTGGAAAACGAGGCTGAAACCACTGGTTTTGACAGTTGGACAGGAAGTCCAAGTCAGGTATATTATGGTCTGTATAATAATAGATTATATTGGAGTTTTACTTTTGTGTATAACCACCTGGAGTGTGTGTGTGTGTGCGTGTGTGTGTGTGTGTGTGCGTGTGTGTGTGTGTGTGTGAGTGTGTGTTAGCAAGAGTGTCTTTGTGTGTGTGTGTGGGGGGGGGGGGGGATGTGTGTGTGTTATTCAGAATGTGTGTGTCCATCAGAATGTGTGTGTGTGTGTGTGTGTGTGTGTGTGTCGCGCGCTCGTGTATAAAATGAAAGCGGACTCCACTGAAAGACGCAATGGGGAAATGGATACAGAACACTTCAAAGGTCTGAGCGTGTGAACGGGTCGCAGGCAACCTGTTCGTTGGGTGGAGCGATAACGGCGCTGAAAGACAGCTTTTGATGTTGTGTGCGTGACCACGTGGTAAACCTAGGCGTACGAGGAGGAGTGTGGTAGAGAAAGACCCACGGGTACCAGAGAGAGAGAGAGGGAGAGAGAGAGCTGAACTAAATCAAGAGACGGGCAGAGAGAGAGAGAGAGAGAGAGAGAGAGAGAGAGAGAGAGAGAGAGAGAGAGAGAGAGAGAGAGAGAGAGCTGAACTAAATCGAGAGACGGGCAGAGAGAGAGAGAGAGAGAGAGAGAGCGCTGAACTAAATCAAGGGACGGGCAGAGAGAGAGAGAGAGAGAGAGAGAGAGAGAGAGCGAGAGAGAGAGAGAGAGAGAGAGAGAGAGAGAGCTGAACTGAATCAAGAGACGGGCAGAGAGAGAGAGAGAGAGAGCTGAACTGAATCAAGAGACGGGCAGAGAGAGCCACAGGTGTTGGAGCTAGGTGAATATACAACGCTTGATTGATGTATTATTGATTGATGTATTATTGACTGTATAGCATATCATTTTACCCTGTGTAAATAAAATGAGGTAGTTAAGTAGGTTTTCGATCGGTGATGATGCTGATTGTGATGGCAATGAAGATGATGGACCTTTAAACTTTTTTCGTAAAATATTGTGTTACAATTGTAACAGTTTTCGGCATTCATCCACGCTTGTGTGTATGTGTGAATGATAATGTAACAATGTCTGTTAACGTAGGAGACTTTAGCTGGGCTCCTCCAGACGAGGACGCAGCGTGTTGGTGTTTGAAGAGCGTTTTATTGTA
This sequence comes from Pollachius pollachius, assembly GCF_949987615.1. Lineage (NCBI taxonomy): Eukaryota > Metazoa > Chordata > Actinopteri > Gadiformes > Gadidae > Pollachius > Pollachius pollachius. The sequence goes on along the minus strand of NC_136946.1, from coordinate 22,830,023 downwards.
GTAGTTTGTAGATGATGACCTGGTGCCCCATGCTGCCATGCAGGAGACCTGTGTGGTGATGCTGGTTCAACCTGCTGACCACTGATTGGTCAACGAGCGACAGGTGTGCAGGAGACCTGTGTGTGGTGATGCTGGTTCAACCTGCTGACCACTGATTGGTCAACGAGCGACAGGTGTGCAGGAGACCTGTGTGTGGTGATGCTGGTTCAACCTGCTGACCACTGATTGGTCAACGAGCGACAGGTGTGCAGGAGACCTGTGTGTGGTGAAGCTGGTTCAACCTGCTGACCACTGATTGGTCAACGAGCGACAGGTGTGCAGGAGACCTGTGTGTGGTGAAGCTGGTTCAACCTGCTGACCACTGATTGGTCAACGAGCGACAGGTGATGGGGGGAGGGAGTGGGTGAGGAAGAGGAGGGTAGGCGTGATGGGGCAGGGTGTGGGTGAGGAAGAGGAGGGTGGGGGTGAGGAAGAGGAGGGTGGGGGTGATGGGGCAGGGTACTGAGTGAACTCCCTCTGCCCTCTTTCCACCCTCAGAGGCGTCAGGTGGTACCGGTGATGTCGACGTGATCCTCGCCTCAAGGTTGTTGTTTTTTTGTTTTGCTATTCTGGCCGGGATGCGCACATCAGCTTTAGGGGGGTTTGGCTGTGCACACACACACCTCCCAACACACACAGACACATCCCCTCACACACACATCAACGACCCCCGATGGGATTTATCCATGAATCATTTCAGCAAGTTATCTTTGGATCGTGTGCCAGATCTCATTCTCGCTCGCTCTCTCTCTCTCTCTCTCTCTCTCTCTCTCTCTCTCTCTCTCTCTCTCTCTCTCTCTCTCTCTCTCTCTCTCTCTCTCTCTCTTTGACATCCATACCTCAGGCGCTGGCATATGTACAGGGCAGCTGCCCTTGGGCAACGCATGACCAACCCGCGTGGAATCAAAACCAGATTTACCCGCCTTTTATTCTATTCAAATAAAATGGCAGACTTTATACAAAGGGGAAGATACTGTTTTAGAGAATTTACTAGAATTGACTAGGTCCTCGCTTTCTGGATGATTTTTTACCTTACAGTTGGACGATTTCCTTTGCTCAACCAACAATATATAGGGACTATATCTATATTTACAGTTACAAGCCATTCGCTGACGAGGTCAAACACACACAGGCACGCATACACACACAAATACACACACAAATAAACATACACATACTCTCTCTGGCTACGGCAAAGTCAGAGAACAGGAGTGGAGTGTAATTGAATCACTAGTGAGTTCAGACCTGGGGCGAATAAAAGATTATAAAAAAGGGTGAAGAACGCGGACGATATTGTCGGCCAAGATGCATAATATGCAGGGTTTTTCCAGTAAGAATCGCCCCATTGATAAATAATGATGGATTCAACGCTCAACTTATGAAGCCTAAAGGGAAGATGAACTACTGCTCTGTCCTTTACCCTAAATATCAATACCACAGCCTTCAATTATTAAGGAGTTTGAATATTATTCACCTTAATAATTGAAGATAGTTCACCTTAACAATTGAATATCATTCAGCTTAATAACTGAATATCATTCAACTTAACTATTGAATATCATCCACCTTAATAACTGAATATCATTCATCTTAACTATTGAATATCATTCACCTTAATAACTGAATATCATTCCTCTTAACTATTGAATATCATTCACCCTATTAACTGAATATCATTCACCTTAATAACTGAATATCATTCACCTTAACAATTGAATATCATTCATCTTAACTATTGAATATCATCCACCTAAATGACTGAATATCATTCATCTTATCTATTGAATATCATCCACCTTAATAACTGAATATTATTCACCTTAATAACTGAATATCATTCACCTTAACTATTGAATATCATCCACCTTAATGACTGAATATCATTCATCTTAACTATTGACTATCATAAAATAAAATAAACTACATAAATCGTGTAGTGAACAGCTCGGGGTTCAGAGGGATTACGATTAGTGGAACGTGTTCTTTAATGTGTTCACGTTTTGAGGTTAGCGTTTGAGGTTGTTTCTCTGTTCAGCGACTAAATATAGGCTAGCGGTCTTTCTGAAGAAGTCGCTCATTCCGAAAACTGTGTAATAAAATCGAGCGCTGCAACGTTATCAAAAGCAACCTATATTCCAGCACCGTGGAGCTAGCAAAAACAATATTGTGCTGAGTGCGTGTGTTCCCTTTCAGCTCCCATGATGTGTAATTATTTATCGGACATGGGGATAAACCGCAACAGGCGATCCAGTCTGATGTAAAAGAACCTTAAGGGAATTTCAACACGTTGTAGTGCGTCTAAAAACTAGCTTAGTGTCGGACTAGTCTGTGTCTCTGACACTGGGAGGCAACCTTCAGGAATGAAAGTGTGTGGGTGTCTTTCAACAGTCTCATTATGATCAGAGCTAATGAGACTAGTCTCATTATGATCAGAGCTCAGTATCTGTGTAACACACACATACTGAGCTGTGATCATAATGAGATGACTATATACATACTGTACATTAAACTGCCACATACAACCATTACTCTATATAATTATCTGGCTTTTGAAAAATAAGTCATATTGCTAACTTCAAACCTCAAACAAAGTTTTGTGGGCATTGACTAAAACCATCACGAAAACGACTACTGCAACAAGATGGCGGCAACACATTTTTTTAAATTATTTTTTTTACAATGGTACAGAGACATCTGTCACTCTACAAAGCTTGTACACGAATGCAAATGAAAAAAGGTGTATATTTCTCTGACTTCAAACCAACTCATGTTTTTAATGCGTTGATTTATACCATCACGTTAACTAATACCGCAACAAAATGCGTAAATGCAGTTTTGGTTGTTTTACAGTGGTACAGAAACAACTGTCACTCACAAGAAAAACTACACGAATACAAGAAGAGAAACATACAAAAGCTAAGACTGACCCCATTGCTTCACCGGGGATGGAGCCTGGGGGTTTTAAGACCCACTTCAAAGGATAGCACGTTGAGCCTTGCCCTAATCTCACCTGTTGGCACCCTCCACAGCAACTAGCTTCTCTCCTTAGCCACGAGCTAGCAATGCTAATCCCCGCCCTTCAACCCAGCTGGGAACTGGACAGGATCCGGATCCTTCCGGACACACAAACCCACACACTTTATAGGACACACACACACACACACACACACACACACTCACACACACACACACACGCACACATGCACACACACACAGGTCCTTAGTGCTAGAAATCAAAGCCAGGATGAATTTGGTTTTCAGTTGGCTTGAAAAGCTCATTTTGTTCAAAGCAGCACAACGGTGAGTTGAGTTCTGTGAAAACAGCGGGAATCACATCCTGGTTCTCTCCGCAGACCGGTCCGGCCTTCAGCCGGTCCAAAGGCTCTTCTAAAGTCAATTGACGATAGGAACCTATTGTCTCTAAGTGGAGGGGGACAGATATTTGACAGATATTCCCCCACAAAGCTGTATAATTGGCTGATTAATTAATTCCCTCACTCTCCACCAGTGGCGTCATTAGGCGTATTTTAGGGGGGCTTCAGCCCCCCTAAAATATTCTTAAGCCCCCTAAATAATTTTATGTTCATTTGTAAAAAAATCTTTTTTTTTTTGTTTTTTACAAAAAAGTGCAGACAAATTCAATATAATGTGTCGAGAATTTGAGTTTAGATAAATAATCATATAACCAGTTATTATTAACTTAAATGTGATCATAAATCTTAGTTTCCCTTATGGAAGCGGTAGAGAGTCAGAGTCAGTGCGTCGTAATCGAGTCCATTCCACTTGTTCATATCGAGCACGCCCACATCACTGAAATCCAGTCCACGTTTTCCCTGCAACCTAGGTTGCACTCGGTACCTGGGTACCTGCAGTGTGTGTACCGGGAGCGGAGCACACAGAACCGACTAGAGCAGCATTAGGAGAAGAATGTGAACAAGAATGGACATACGAAATTTTTTCAAGAGAGTAAGTATCACTGCTGATAGTAACAATAAGTTAGCTGCAGCCCCCAGCTAACAGCAGAAAGTCCCACGTAATTGCCAAATGCTCCCTGTTTGACAAATAAAAACCTGGCTTACACACTCAGAGTGTGTAAGTCAGGTTTTTATTTGTCAAACAGCCAAATTAGCCTCTCAGAGCAAAGCTCTATAAGTTCTCAGCAGTTTATGCACTACTGATGTTTCAGTCACTTCAGTCTGTAACCGAAGGACTCCACAAGCTCCTTCAGATAAAGACTTTAGACCTGGCAGAAGCTTTCATCTGCAAACAAGCAGTGTGTGACACACTTAAGGGCAAACGCACAGATGCATTTGCCACAGAGCTTTATGAGAGAACCAAAGCCCTGTGCCACACCCACAGTATCCCTGAACAAGGTGCCAGGACAAGGCATAAACAGAGGAAAATGGATGATTTTGTGCTGGAGACAACTGCAGGTACACGCACTGAATTGAACAACTCAGACACATTGAAAAGAGAGTTACTTTTCCCTTGTGTGGATAGGATGGTTGGTGAGCTTGAGCAAAGATTTTGCAGTGTAGATGCAGGGCTACTAAGAGGCATGCAGTCCTAAGTCTGAGAACATCTTGAGTGAATCACACTTGAATGAACTTGCAAAACACTACAGCATTGACCTGAAAACAGAGGAGGTTCTGGTGGCCAGAAACTTTCTTGCCCGGAAAACAGAGGCTGGATGTTCACCCAAAGATATGTTGACTGTGCACAACCTCCTTGATTCAGACATGTTTCCCTCTCTGAAGTCAACCATCCAAGTTGCCCTAACAGTGCCTGTAAGCAGCTGCTCGTGTGAAAGGTCCTTTAGTGCACTGCGTCGGCTGCACTCCTGGCTACGTCAAACAATGGGTTAGAAAAGACTTCACAGTCTTGCAGTCATGTCAATTGAAAAAGAGGAGCTTCAGCACCTAAATCCCAATAGAGTGATAGACGCCTTTGCCACCCTTAAAAACAGACGACATTCTTTGATGCTTCCACCCACCAAGTAACTGCCAATTGAAGCCATGTTATTTTACAATGAAGTACTTTCTGAGAACACAGTGCTCTTTTTTTTGCATACAGTTTTGGCTAATACATGTGGGCTCTTAATGAATAAGAAGCAATGGTTAAATACGGCACTGTAACTATGTGGATTTTTTTCTTTTTGTTGTTGTTAATGCTGTAAACATACAGTACTTCCTGTGTTTGTTGTTGTACTGTGTTAAAAATGTAATGGTGGCCTAAAACATTTGCACAGTAAAGTATCTCTGTTAAATCTGTCCAAAACGTGCAATTTCTCAGTTTTTGTTAGCTGTTTGCTCACATTCTGTGCATCTCCTGGGGGCTAAGCCCCCCCTGTCCTTAAAACCTAGTGACGCCCCTGCTCTTCACCTCAAGCTGGTGTGTGGTGAGCGTTCTGGCGCAGATTGGCTGCCGTGCATCACCCCAGTGGGTGCTACACACTGGTGGTGGTAAGTGAGTTTCCCCCCCCTCACTGTAAAGTGCTTTGGGGACTTGAAAAGCGCTATATAAATTCAATGATTAATATTATTATAATTATTATCAGAAGAGACCTCTGTGAAGCTCAAAACCGAAAACCGTCTTTGAAAACCGAGAGAAAGGAGGGAGAATGATGTAAGAGCGCCAGTCCAAGTCTCGAGCTTCTAGCGTTTCTTTCTGCTACTTCTGCTTTGGAATGCAGCCCGCTCTGCTTTGGAATGTGGCCAATTAAGAAGAAGAATGTTTTAACAATTGACCACGGGTAAAGTTATACCCGGCAAGACGAAATGAACGAGAAACACGGACATTCAAAGATGCTTTTGTCCTCTTCATATTTATTTTTGAATTCATGCGCATCACGTCGCTGTTTAGCAATGAGTGCACGGTTGCTACGCTAATTAGCTGTTTTGGCTAATTAGTGTATTAACACTAATACATTTTGCCCTGAATTTCAGTGTAATAACCACAACTGGGAATTGTTCACCAACTATTGTCTATTAATACACATTATTGATCAGTTGAAGTGTGAGAAATCCCTAAGCAGGTGGTTTTGTTTAGCCTTTTTCCATGTGTGTTAGTCTTTAGTGAATCATCGTCTGTCCTGACAGGACTTTATTCCGTTCAACACTAATTCAACATGACGTCGAACAAATACAGCAGCCAATGTACAAATCCATCTCTTTCTATCAATCCCTCCTTCTATATCCAGACACACACATACTTGATAGACGTATTTATTTTTTTCTCGTCTGTCAGTCTGTCAATGACACACGTGCGCAGAGTTTGAATTCAGGTAGGTCCTAACTAGATGCCAGAGTGACATTAGAGATGGAAACACAGCTCTCTCTCTCTCTGTCTCTCTCTCTCTCTCTGTCTCTCTCTCTCTCTCTCTCTCTCTCTCTCTACTCCCAGACGTTCTTGTAAAGCCTCGATGACATTTCCATAGCATACGCCTGGCATTTAGTTTGATGGATTTATTTATGTATGTGTGACATTTTATTTTTTCCCTCTCTGCTAAACACTTCTCTGTTTCTCTTTAGGAGGCAGTCACCAGGACTAGGCGCACACACACACACGCACGCACGCACGCACGCACACACACACACACCTACCAGATAAATTCAGTTTCCAGAGTTCCACCGTCTCTTGTTTATGCGCCCGAGGCCCTCATTGTAAAACCGAGTATCGACCAGCGCTCCTCGCGGCCTCGCCTCCCCACTAAGGAGCTGAATTTAAAGGCCTTTTTAAAGGCCTTAAAAACTGCAGCCTCGTTTTGTCGCTATTCTCCCAATAAGAAAGCTTGTTATGTCGAGAGCTTGTATATTTAGTTTGAATTTGAGACGTACGATAAAGAGGAATAGGCGTGTTATGGTAGGCCTAATATATTTTATCCTAATAAACTAGGTTAAGGTGAGGACAGTGTCATTCGGTTGTGTAAAGACATGAGAGAAAATGCTTGAGTTGTATATTAAAACTGTTCTTTAAAAGTCGTTCTTCCGTTGTCTTGTCGAAGCTCCTCTGTGCTATCTGTTCCGATAAACTTGTTCGTGCAATTCTGCGTTTAGGAAGAGGATTACGTTTAGCTTAAGTTATTAGGTCTGCAGTTTGAGTCACTTTTTACCAAGCTCGTTTTGAGGTAAATCTCTAGGTGATGGCGGAGACACTCATCCCACCATCTAGTCGGTGCCAGGAGATTTCTTTGAGAGCCCTGTCCAGTGAACGGACATCAGCACAGCCAATCAAAATCCTGCAGAAGGACAGACTGACCCTCATCAAAAGGATCATCAAGAAAACTACCATTCCCTCATGCTAGTTGAGGCTAACCTAGCTCAGTCAATAAGTGACCACTGGACAATCCCCCAACCCCTGCACTTTGACACTTTAACCCTGGCAATATTGCAGGATACAATTTGTACATCTCCCTGTTAATCCAGTTTAAATTGTAAATATATTTACAATATTCTTAACTTATGTTAAAACTTATATTGAATTTTATTTTGTTATATTTATATTTTTATTCTAAGCACAGAAAATACAGTAGGAGTATGAGTATTGGAGTATGTCAAACAAACATTTCACTGCACATCCTGTGAAATTATGTGAAAAATATAAACCTTTGAAAATTATAGGTTAGGAAAAAAATGTCAACTGAAAGTTAAAAACAGCTATAAAAGGTAAGGGTTTGCTTCAAACGTCTTAATGTTGGAGTACATTAAGACGTTTTTTTTGTCTTGTTTCTGTTTATTTGACTCAATTTATTTATGCTAACAGTGTGCCTTTATTTGTGTAAGACATTTTAATCAAAGGAGGAAGTAGGTCACAGTTCATTGCCCCTAATCAGTGACTTGGCAAAGTTAAATAAAGTACTAAATAAGTCAGCCAGGTTAATTCATCTGTACAGTATAACGAGTACTTCAAATTAATTGGAAATTGTGGGACCACTCAAGCAGTAAAATAATCAAAGTTATGTTTTGACACAAAAATAGATTTAAAAAGCTTAATATTTGCCAGCTAGGTGGTACTGGTAATATTAAATCTATAGGCTAGCAGTATATGCTGCCTGGGGAAAAAATCAAATATTAGCAAACAGGAAGCTTCAACTCATATACTTGGTTACTTAACATGAAAAAAAGGCAATAACAAATATGAAGTGTTTAGATGAAGAGCTTTGGGTTGGAATAAAATTAGAACTAGAGCAGTTATTCTGAAGAGGAAACTGGATGATTGATTAACCACTGTCAAAAACAAATGTTTGTGCTAACCCTAACCCTAGCATAGTAGCAGCCTACTATGCTAGATAGCGACACTATTTAACGGGTAGCAACCTGGACGTTCACTTTTTGTGACTCATATTCTCTTATTTCTTAAAACATTGTCTACTCTTTGTCGGATAGAAGCACACTAAAACATAATTTATTTATGTACCCATTTCTGACTAAACTTCATTATAATTTCTAATAGTTGCCGCAATCGCGGCAACTATTAGACATTGAAGGAACCAATTTGGTTTAGTGGACATTTTCTGTGTGATGTCGACACATTCACAGTATAACGCCCATGCCGGAATGCACCAGGGTGAAAACAAACTGTGAAAGGGGAAATGGAATCAAAGTATCTTTAATAAACCATTTCTTTCTCCCTGCCACCCTGCCGTTGATGTATTTAACCAAAAAAAAGTGTTGTGTCAGCTTTTTGTAAACGGCCCCTTTGTACTATAACTATCAACACAGTGAGAACCGGGCGGTGAAAGGCCGACCGACCGCGTCCTTGTCCACCCTCACCATGTCTGTGACTGGTGCACTGAACCAAAACATGTACACCCAACACCTCTCTACCTCCCTCTCTCGCTTCCTTATTACCCTGTCCCATATTTGCTCTCTCTCTCTCTCTCTCTCTCTCTCTCTCTCTCTCTCTCTCTGCTGCATGCTGCGAGTGAGGCGTTTGTTTCGTAATAATTTGATTTAATTTAATGTGGTTTATTGGGTATAGTTTCGCTTTAAGTTTATTGTTAGTGTGTATTTCTTTTCCCTCCTGTCGGCGTCTTTCAGACGCCATGGTAAATGGAGTCACCTTTGGCCACCTCACGTGGAAGCATGGCATTAAAGTTATCGCCAGCTTTCCATGCAGCGTGGAAGATATTGGGCTTGCGGTGGGAGAGCAGGTGGGGCACGGCAGCGTGAGGTCGGCTGCTCGGATGAACAGTGCCGTGGTCATCTTCCTGGACCAGGTGGAGACGGTGAACCACGTCGTCGAGACAGGCATCACGGTGAAACAAATGTTAGTGCAGGTGGTGCCGCTGACACAGCCATCCACCAGGGTTATCCTGTCCAATGTCCCTCCATTCATAACCAACAAATGTCTTAGCAGAGAGGGAAGGTGGGGTCGCCCATTAAAAAGATAATGTCTGGATGTAGATCTCAGCTGCACGTTGTGTCTCACCGTAGACAGATGTTTATAATACTCTACAATCGGGATGTGGAGCTCAACCTCCGATTGCATGTTAAAGTAGATGATTACGACTACGTGATGTTCGTATGAAGTGTTTTCACTGTAACGAAGAGGGACACACCGTGAAAGCCTGTCCAAGACAAGGGGACCCGGCTCCGCCTGGCCGGAGGACGGCCCCCGGAGGCCGCTGCGGGGGACATTTCATCTGCTGCAGCCCGGGCTGCGGCATCTGAGCGGCCGATAGCGGTGCCGCGGAGCGCGCCGCCTCTCGCAGCTGCTGTGTCTGACCTGGAGCACGGGGGGGGAGTGTGGATGATGTGCACGGTGTGAGTGAAAATGATCAGGCAAGTGGGGGAGAGGGTTTGGGTGATGATGTGGTAGAAAGTGAGGTGGGGGAGGAAACAGCTGGAAAAAGTGTGAGTGAAGTGCAGATAAATATTGGTGGCGTCAGTGAAACGCAGGAGGGTATGTCAGAGGAGGAAGAGGAAAACCAGACAGAGGAGACAGGTGTGGGGGGCAGTAAGCCTACATGGAGGGAACAGGTGGAGGAGGCTGAGATGGAGGAGGAGGAAGAGGAGGCAGTGAAGGAAAAAACTACTTCTAAACGAAGGAGAAATAATAGAGCAACTAAGCAGAGCTCAAAGAGTAGTAAGGGCGAGGAGGACAGACAGACAGTAAGGGGACAGACAGAGGAAAGTGAAAGTGATGAGTGTGTCTCTGACAGCAGTGACACATCTGGTTCTAAAATAAGCAATAGTCAGCAGAAAAAACTTTACTCTGTAGAACTAATACAGGCGTCTTTAGCCAAAACCAAAAATGCTAAAGAGGGGGGGAGGGGACACGGAGGAACAGCTAACGAGTGGTGTGCTATTTTCAGGAAAGCAGCTGAGAAGGGCATCCATCTCGTCATAGAAGTCACGAAGAGGACCTGGAGGACGGTAGATCACCACAATGAAGAGCTTGATAGGAAGAGTGACAGTGACAGGGTGGATTTCAAATGCAGATCTGGCCAAGTGTTCTAGTGGACGGACCTGATAGGTCCACATCGGAGAGAGGAGGAGTCCGATCCCTCCTACTTGCCCTGATGGTCCTGGGGTGTGTGAGAATGAGTAAACAGTGGAAAGGGCAGCAGGAGTGGCAGAGTTCTGTCAGGGCCAGGAAATGGAGGGTATTGAGGGACGCGTAGGCCGAAATGGAGTCTGCCTTCTTGACCGCTGATTGGCAGTTCCAGAGTCCTCCCATCACTTCAAGGTCAGTGTAGGCAAGGGTCGGTGGATGGCACGGATTGGATGGGCTGCTGCGCCGAGCAGAGGTGGCGTCGTCTATGAGTCCTGACGATGCGTAAAGTACGACACATAGCTACAACAGGGTGGCTTCCCTGTTCTTCCTCGAGGGACTCCCACAGAGACTCAGTTCAGTTCCCAATATGTGTTGCACAATTAAGCAAAGACTTTTGCTTTAGTTTTGTAAGAGTCTTCGTCAGAGGTGATTCAGAAGATCTACTCTAGGGGTTTTAAAAGTGGCCGATTGATGGACCGCACTGCTTCGGTCTGGGTGTTCTTTGTCCTCACGCTGGAGGACTGAGATCAGGCAAGTGGCTGGCTATACATAGCCAGGCATGACAGAATTGTTGACATTATCACCAAAGATGTGTCACCCATGTTGGATTCCCCTGTTTTGTTCTACAAACATTCATGTGTGAAACCAGAAATGTTTCAATGCAATGACCCCCATGTGTTTCAAGGTATAACAGCAAATACACCAGATGTCATTGTGATTGATGAGAATAGCAGAGAGGTTTTCCTATTGGAAGTTGTTTGCACTTTCGACTCAAGTTTAGAGGAAGCTTTCCTCACTAAACAAGTTAAGTACCAACCATTAGTGCAAGCTATTATACGTTTAGGCTATAAATGCCAGCTCATCGTTTTTATTTTCGGCAGCCTAGGTCATGTCCACAGGCTGGTGGTCAGAGGCTTGAGAATTACGAGGTTGTCCAAATATAAAGCAAAGCAGCTTGCAACATATTGCTCAATCTCCTCCATTATAGGCAGCCGAGCTATTTGGAGGAGGAGGTGTTCTCTGTACCCATAGATTTTCTCTGTCTGTTAACAGACTGTGTGCAACCAACGTTGATTGAATAAGCTCATGTGTACGTATTGTCTATTCTGTGCATGTTTGACTCAAGCATTACAACATGTTGTTTCGAGGATGTAGGGCATCAAAAGCAACTGAAAATATTTGTGCCCTTGCAATGTATTTTATAAATGCAGACACAAATAAAGACATTGAAATGTGTGTGTGTGTGTGTGTGTGTGTGTGTGTGTGTGTGTGTGTGTGTGTGTGTGTGTGTTACAAGGTAAAGGTGGATCCTCAAAAGTTGAGAAGTGGATTTTTTATTACATTTAAACAGCTTACCAATGTGTCATTCCAAAATCAAACAGATTATGTTCTAGTGCTTCAACTGATGGCAGATTTGCGTAAACAACTTTTTCCAATGAAGACCAAACCAAAAACCAGCTAACTCACTACTGTTAGCTTCCTAAACTACCCTCATATCTCACCGGATTTCAAGACTTTTCAAATCCGGTGTTCAAGTCTTATCGAGAAAGAGAGGGAGTGAGGGAGAGAGAGAGAGCGAGAGAGAGACACCGCTGTGGCGTGTTCCCGCCGATTGAGAGATCTATAGATTATTTGTCTATAGATGATCGATCGATCGATCAATCGATTGTGGGTGTTGTGTTCTCCAATATACACCAAGACCCGCATGACTTCAACGTGCTCTGAATCGGCGGTCGGTTAAACGCTGACTGCTCCAGCAGGTGATGCAGAATCAGCAGGAAGTTAACGAGTCACATTTTACAGTGCCGTGTGACATTTAAAATGAATACAATATAAAGTCTGATCATCAAGTCTTTCCCCCTCTCTTTGTATTTAATGGTTGTGAGAGATGGATTCTAAAGAAAAAGCATGTGCACATGTGTGTGCACATGAGCACACACACACACAAACAAAAACACACACACTCACCCTCTGTCGTACACGAGCACACATCAAACACTCCCATAAAAGACGAATAATGAGAACACACTCATCAAATTGGGTTCTGATGCGGGCTGATTGCAGAACAGATCTCAGTGACGCTGCTGAGATGGGGAAAAATACCACCCCCCCCCAAAGTGAATGTCTTTCACCAGCGAGTGACTTATTTGAAGCAGTCAGGTCGTCTATGTAAAGTGAAGCTCTCTCTTATTGTGTGTGTAGGAGAGAGTGAGTGTGTGTTTAGGATTTTTGTTTGTTAGAGACAGATATGTGTGTGTGCATGGGAGAGAATGATTGTTTGGGAGAGGATGAGTGCTGTGTATGTTGGAGCGAGTGTGTCTCTGCGTCAGGGGCGTAGGAATGAGTTTAACATCTTCAACCTATGGCTGAAAAAGAAATTGGCCAGAGGCCAAACTTACTTGCCGACCCCACCTACAGAGTCAATAATGGCGACGCTATTGACATTTTTGCCAGATAGAAATTCCTCAAAAATAAGAAGTCATATTTTTCAAAACTAAAGGTTGTAGTAAGACCAGGGGCGTAGGAATGAGTTTAACATTGGGGGGGGACACATATCAGAAACCTGACAGATCCGTTAATGGTTTGAACAGAAATATGTCATAAATTAACTACACTGAAAAAGTTCACAAATATATTTCATTCTACTAAAAAGATACATTTTTGAATGGCAGTAATGAACTGATAAATATCAAATCAATTCTTTAATTGCACGCTCAATCATCCAGTTTTTTAGAATAAGAAGCGGTGACAAGACGCTGTGTTGCGCTTTCAAATAAACGTCCCCTCCGTCCCCCCCGGTTCCTACGCCCTTGCTCTCCGATATGCACTCATTACTATGTAAAATGAATCTCTCTCTCTCTCTCTCTCTCTCTCTCTCTCTCTCTCTCTCTCTCTCTCGCTCTCTCTCTCTCTCTCTCTCTCTCTCTCATGGTATTGATTCACTTTCCTTTCTGTGTGCACGTCTTTGCCCGCACAAAGATTGTGCAAGTTTCTTTTGTTCAGTAACACGAGGTGAAAACAAAGAGAGATGTTTGAAAACTAAACCGTGGCCTCGCTTGACGAAGCAAACCAAACTCTCTGAGTGTGTCTGGTAACGGCTGCTTCAACCTGTTGAACACTGCTTGGTCAACGAGCAAGTTGTGCAGACACCCTCATCCCAATCAGACTGACTCAGACCAGGTGAGGCTGGAAAAACATTAATACAATTGCGTTTGTGTTCCTTTTATAGTTAGCTTGTCTTTTCGATAGATTAAAACGTAAAACCATCAAACAAACAAACATCAAATGTCAAAGAGTGGTGTAAAAATACAATCCTTCGAATACTGTTTTTTTTTTATATCTCAGATCATAATTTATTTTTCAGCCTTCACTGTTTCTCCCTAGTCTCCATAACTGCTCGCCCACTGTGTTGGTGAACCTACTCTCTATTTATTTTTGGGTAAATTGGTTTTGGGTTGGGATCAGGTGCAAGCTCAAAGCCTTAAAGGATAAGCTGTAGCCAGAATATGTATATGTATTTCAGACGGTAATGACGAAAAAAGACATACCTGCAATGTGTATCCCCTCGTCCCCACCTACTCCTCCTCTGACCTACTTAGCTCTAAAATCCTGCGTTCCAATTACAAACACAGCTTGTTTTCGCCTTAAAAATAATTAACTACACTTGTCGTAACGGTGAGTGTGTGAACCCGGGTGCGGAGAACGAAAGGCGACGAGTCAAAAGGTTCAATTGTTTGATTTAATGTTCTTCTGTTTGATCAAAACAAAGAACGTGCTAGCAAAAAAACCTTAGCTAATCCATGAAAACAACAACTATTCTAAAAAATGCTAGGAAGACAACGCAGAAAAAGTACTTTTATACTTGAATATATTTCTGTACCAGGGCAATGGAATGTTAGAAAAGTTGTTAAGAAGACTTAAACTAGTGAACACAGAAACATGTTGTCCATCGCTGGTGCTTTGAATCCCATACTTGTGAATTAAAAGTCAAAGTCAGCTTTATTGTTAATTCCAACAAATGTCAGGACAAATTTAATTTGTCTCTGACCCACGTGCATTAAGTGTAAATCTTGGGGGCAAATGGGAGGGGGTTTCAGAGTCCAGAGATCGTGGGGGCAGAGGGGAGAGAGTTGAGCTTAAAAACACCAGCACAGGCCTCCACCCAATGTTATTGTGGGTGTAGTTTGCCCTGCTGTGACAGCTAAGTGAAAATGGTCCATGGATAATTGATCTAAATCACAGCGCTTTCAGCAAAGCAGTGATTAGCTTGTCGGTAGCTGCAACAGTTCTACAAGCGCTAATTATCAGTTAGCGTTAATAAGAGACAACGGTTTCTGATTTGTTTGGCTCCGAAAACATAAATAGTTCCACAAACACACTTGGATTGGACAGTTGCCATGCGAAACACAAACATTTCCCTGTGTCCTAGCTTGCTACGTTTTGTAGTGGTGATGATGTTAGGAGAGGCTAGCTATTTTCATGTTTCAACAAGTTATACAATAATATTGGAATTTTCTTCATTTTCATGTTGTGAAAAATATAATAGATTTAACAGGATATATTTCCATGGCAAGAAGAAAACTGTTCTATGCATTGTGGGAGTAAGCTAGGTTGTCATTGTTTTTCAATTGCTGAACTTGAATCCTAATTGCTTCAGCTTGCATGTGCACACTAGACCACATTTTTCCTAACCAAGCTCTACAAAGAAACGACAAACGACGGTGAACATCTTCTCCCTATTGTTTGTTTATTGTTTAGTTGTGGATCCCCATTAGTTGACGCAGAAGCGGCAGACTAATTAACAATTAAAATCAGGACATACAAATAATAAATCATCAATCACATCTTATACATTCAAATACAGTAAAAGTAACAGCGACATCAGATTACAGATATAAAAACACAGTTGTAAATAAAAATAAAATAAGCATCTGTGCACTTCAGAGTGTGCAAACACCCACACCAAAATGCAATACAGTGAGTGCCAAGTCAGAGTCCAAAGTTCATTATAACCACGCAAAAAAATAGGATTTAATTAGCCTTGAATACTTTCATTCCAGTTGCAACACAAATTTGATTTGGCTAAAAGTAGGTCCTAACTGGCGAATATAGGAGTAACTCCTAAAAATAATGGGCGTGTCACTCTTAAATTTAGGACTCCTAACTTTTTTCACTAAGGGCAATTCACAAAGTATTGTAGGCCTAAAAGTAGCATCTTAATCTAGGAGATCTTAAAAGTCCTCAAGAGGACTTCTAACTCACTAAGACCTATTCACAAAGAATCGTAAAATGACTGCGAGACGAAATGTTTTGGAGACAATGGAAGACTGTGAGTTAATGAAGAGATATAGGCTAAATCGCGAGGGTATTAAACTTGTTGTGGAGTTAGTGCGGGATGCAATAACATTCCAGACTAACAGGAATAATCCGATTAGTCCCGAAATAAAATGTTTGGCAACACTACGTTATTTAGCAACAGGGAAAATGCAACTTTGCAATGCCGACGACTTCGGAATATCGCAACCATCAGTCAGCCGTGCCATAAACCAAACTATCAACGCGCTTTCTAGACCACATATCATCCAGCAGTTTATCCGGTTTCCTTTGGACATTCAACAATTATACAGGATCAAAGCCAGCTTCATGGCAATTGCAGGTATGCCCGGTGTGGTCGGTGCTATTGACGGAACGCACATAAAAATAATTGTGCCATCAAAAGATGAGGACGTGTTCGTCAGTAAGAAGAAAGTGTATTCCATCAACACACAGGTTGTTTTTGATGAAAATTTTAACATACTGGATGTTGTTGCAAAGTGGCCTGGAGGTACCCATGATTCGCGCATTTTAATGGAGAGTGGTCTGAGGCAGCTTTTTGAGAGGCACTATGTACCAGTTGGGTGTCACTTGCTGGGTGACAGTGGCTATCCCTGCAAAACGTGGCTCTTGACACCCTACCTCAATCCACAACAGGGAGCACAGTTAAAGTATAACATGGAAGTGATTACGCAGATTACGCTTAGTCCTATGCGTAAAACCCATCGTATCTTTGACGCCTTTTATTTGTTGAATCCATATTTATTATTGTTTACTGTTTTCCTCCTGTAACGTATTTTAAGCACATAAGCTGCCCCCACATAGCCACAAGGAAGCAGGATCGAACACATAAGCTGTAATTACTACACATAGCCACAAGGGGAGCAGGACCAACATATAAGCTGCAATAACTACTCCAGCCACAGATGGCAGCACCTTTAGACAGGGGAGGAAGCCGGAACCAATACATAGGCCACGCCCACTTAACATAGGCCACGCCTACTTGATACAAACGGGGAGCGGGAGTCAGATGAGGTCAGAGACATCAGTGTTGGGAAGTTCGACTCTTTTTACTGAATCGGATCTTTAACTCTCGGTCAGTAAATTGAACGAATCTTTTTTTGAGTCATTTCGTTCATTTTTACAGCGGGTGGCGCTGTAGCCCCCTTGTGGGCGTTGTAAAAAAGCCTGCGGTTCTTAACGCTTAACACTGAAGGCAACATGGTTTGCTTCAGCTGAGCTGCTGAATACACACAATGTCACAAGCAATTCAAACCATGTGAAAACCTAGGAAAGCAAAAACACCACAATAAAGTGACTTGTGTCCTGTATCCTCATTTTGACAATTAGTAAGACAATTAAGCAAGACAAAAAGTATAAATAAATAAGTTCCTTAAAGTGTTACATGGTGCATTTATTGTGTCTTATTATTATTATTATTATTACATTTGTTATTATTATTATTATATTTTATGGCAGAGTATAACACAAAATCAATATGTTGACATAATTTTCAAAAGTATTTATTTATAAACACACTTATAAACCCAATCCAAACCAACAACAATATTGCACAATTAAGTAAAAGTAACACAAGTATATTAAGCAGTTTAAGGCCTGCTCTAAGGCAAGTTGGCATTGAGAAACACAAGCTCGCGGACCTTGGAGGGGCTGAGCCTGTTCCGTCTGTCAGTGATGATCTGCCCAGTCTTTGAGAAAATTCTCTCAGAGGGCACAGATGTGGCCACAATGCACAGTCTTGTCTTCATCACATCACACAGACTTTTAAATACTGGAGAGCACATCCTCCACCATGCCAGAGGGTCTGATGTGCGGGGTAGGAGTGGCTCTGCAAGGTAGGCCCGTATCTCCATCATGGCAGCAGTTGAGATGCTTGATGTGGCAGAATTGGATGAAGTGGAAGCGCTGGTGTTTGCTACCCTCTCATCGAAGTCTTCCCAAAACATGGCCCCTGCGCTGGCAGCCGCAGCAGGATCTTGACCCTCCTCCTCCTCCTCACTGTGACCAGGGTGATGGTGTGCTGCAGTAGCTGTAATCCTCTTTACAGCATCATCTGCTGCCTTGTCGTTCACAAAGGCTTGCTTTTTGAACCTTGGGTCCAAACAAGTAGCATCTGCAAGCTTCTCAATTTGCTCCACCTTGCTGAACCTGTTCTGCATCTCTGCTATCAGACAGTCCACCAGTTTTTGAACTGGTTCATGGATGGATGGATTCCTTTGATGGCGGGCAACAATCCTCTGAAGACCCCTTGCCATCGGGATCACTTTGGAGGCAGTCACAAACCTACAGACAGAGTTGAATTATTCAAATGTTGTTCTTAAAAGCAGTTATAAAAGTGTACTATTACAAAGTCAATGTCATGCTTCTTTGTTAACAGTAAGGATGCAGTTAAAAATCTATCACTAACTATAATTTTGGTTTAAAATATGAAGTTTGTGCTTATTATGTGCATGTACATTGAGAGCAAAGTTAGATAGGAGTCAAATTCATTTATGTGTACACTGATTCATCCAATAAAAGTGATTTTAATTTAATATAAACATTAATCACTTTATCTACATACCTCTCAGCGCTCACTTCAATGGTAACCTCCTCAAAAGGCTTGATAATGCCCACTGTTTCACGGGCAATTCCCCATTCCTCTGTGGACAGTGTGGATAGCGGTGCATTGATAAGTGCCAGGGTGGAGATGACTGGATCTTTCACTTCAATGAACCTTTGCAGCATGTAGAATGTTGAATTCCACCTTGTAGCTACATCCTGCTTCAAACGCAGTTGCTCCTGGCCCATCTGTTGCTGTGTGGCCTTCAGCTTGTCTGAAGCAACTGTGCTATTGTGGAAATATTCAACCACAGCTATTATTTTTTGAATTGTGCCCTGAACCTCCCTAAGTGCAGCTCTAAGAATGAGGTTCAACACATGTGCAAAGCATGGTATGTGGTCCCAGTGCAGGTGATCTCTCAGGGCTGCCACAATGTTGCTGGCATTGTCTGTGACACAAGCTACAACTTTGTCTATGATGAAACTCTCTTCAGCTCACTTGCCAGGTGAGCTGAAGTGTGTCTGTCTGTCAAGGCAAAACAGTCCAGGAGATGGGAGGTCATAGCAAAATCCTGAATATAGTGGCAGGTCACAGACATGCAACTTGTGGTCGTCACAGATGTCCAGCAGTCTTTTGTGAGACATACAGCAGGAGCACTCTTGATTTGTTCAAATAACTCAGCTCTTAGTTTTCCATACATCTTAGGCAGTAGAGCTTGAGACAGTGTTTTCCTGCTAGGCAGAGTGTATGAAGGGTCCAGGGTCTTTGAAAAATCTTTGAAGCCTTTGTCCTCAACGATGGAGAATGGTTGATAGTCACAAGCAATCTTTTTTATCAGTGCTTCATCCAGTTTGGTCTGCCTGAGCGGATCCATTGGCCTTGTTAAATAAGTGCCCATCAGTGTTTGTTGAGGCCTCCGTGGCCTAACTGCTGCTTGGGTGGTGGTGGTGGTGGTGGTGGGTGCTGCTGGTGTACTGGATGTTGCAGAAGCTGTAGCCAGTGTTGCAGCAGCAGCGATTGGAGGTCCAGATGAAGTGCTGCTGGTGGAGATATTTGAAGCTGCTGCAGTGGCTCCATCGTCACTCTCTACCCTCACTTGTGCTAACTGCACAGTTGGATGTGCTGCTTTCAGGTGCCTTCTCAAATTCGAAGTGCTTCCTCCTTGCACTGATAAAAGTCTTTTGCAAATATTGCACTTGGCTTTGGTGGCTGAAATTTCACCAAAGTGGTTCCAAATGTCACTTCTTTTCCTTCCACTCATTTTCCTGACCTGCTCAGACCTCTGTTGTTTGTGTTCTGATTAAACCTGACACCTAATGTAAATGTATGGGGATGAGTGAGGGATGGGTCAGTGTCCCCGCATGGAGCCTTGGATGACGGGAGAACTCAATTTGTGGGACAGGATCTCATCACTCCTAGTAGCCCAGTCTGTGCAACATTAAATTGTGAAGAGGTGAAAAGCTGTCTCATGAGAGTCAAACAATTGACACTTTTCACACCCTTTCATGCCAAACATCAATTAGCTCAGGCAGTGGAAAAGAAATATATAAATAATAACGTCAACTCGCGACGTAAATCAGATTTTGCCTAGCCGATGCCGTGCGAACAGCAATACCGGCATATGCCGTGACTGTAACCAAGTGAACCCCGTCTTGCGCTGTTAAAGTGTGAATGCTGACAGTGTGTGACAGTGGTCTTTAAACCGAGATGCAAACCTGGTCTGTGTGAGCTGCACTTTATCAGAGGCTCTGAAGTTAACATTTATGGAGGATTTGTCGTGCTTTTTCACCTCCTTTCCTCATCCGATCCTAAATGGTTGTGTCTGTCACCGCAGCAGCAGAGCAGGGTAGGGGAGAGCCGGGTCGATTATTTGAAACACGGGACGATTGAAACACAGTTTTCCTCGAAAACCACGCATGGCTTTTACGTTGTCACTACGTTCAGCACGCAAGACTGACCAACCCCGGGAAATTTACGTCCCACCGTTCAAATGTTATCCCCCGAACCTGTTTTCGAGAGCGCTAAGTAAAATCCTTCCTGCGGTAGTGTTTTTGTAATAGATAGTTGTGTTTTTTGTTTCATGCCATAATAATATGACTATACAACAGATGAAAAAGACGTTTAACTGAAAAGTGTTTCAATCGACCCGGCTCTATTAGTATAGCGCAGGTAGACTTAAAAAAAATAATTCTCATTATATTGTAGCGACCCTGGGACATTTAAATAGATTGTGTGTTATGTGTTGCATTGTATTTCGTTGTCCGTTATGCAAGTTGTTTTATGCGCTTGTATTGCAATGTTGTTCTTGTTAATCAGTGTGGGGGCGAATCATTAGGTCAGCTGGGGGAGGGGCCTTGGAAGAACTGGAGGGTGGGGCCTGGCACGTGCGGCTGACCGTGCGGCGGGTTGGGGAGTACGGGTTTTTGCTTCGTGTGGGATTTTCGCCGTGGTTTACGTGTTTCAGTGACCTAGTTTGGTGCCATTAAAAAGTTTGTTCCAATACCGATGACTGGACATCGTTATGTCAGCGAGGTCATTACAATATGTTTACTTTTTCTCCCGACATGTCAGAGAACACAGATGTGCAGAAAGTAAAGAAAAATATGAGCAAAAACGCATTGTAGACGAAGTACATGAGCAATTAAAGTTCAGCAGTTTAACTATATATATAATATAATTCAAATTAAAAAGATTACAAGAACTGAAGGCCACTGATTAATTATGATTTCATGAATGAATAATGTATTATGATATTTTATTATTCTATGGTAGAGTATAACACAAAATCAACACGTTGATATAATTTTAGAAAGTATTTATTTACAAACACACTTTACATTATATAATCAATAACACTATACACATCTACAAGAACCGAAGACCACTAATTAATTATGATTTCATGAATAAATAATGTATGTCGGGTTTCACGTGACAAATGAATGAACGTCACAAATCAGATATCATTCATTTCCTTGTTCGTAGCTGGCCTACAGCTGTCACATGACAAATGAACGAGAGACCGATCCATATGAACGAATCGTATGAACGAACTGTATGAACGAACCGTATGAACGAACCGTATGAACGATCCGTATGATCGAACCGTATGAACGAACCGTATGAACGAACCGTATGAACGATCCGTATGGCTGTCACGTGACAAATGAACGAGGACCTGAGTGAGTCGTGAACGAATCATTTCTCCTTCCTCTCTTACTGACTGAGCTTATGCAGCTGCCTGCCATGTGGCGAGGTAAGGTACTGCATCAAAATGAACGAATCACTCACTGAGATGACTCATGACTCCCGAGTCATATGAAAGATTCGTTCATATTGAACGAATCGTTCACGAACGACACATCACTAAGAGACATATGGCAGACCCGTTGAAAGCCCCCCGGGGCTGGAAGATAGCTCTAGGGTATCTCTCTCCACGCGTGTTAAATACAATTCCCCTCCTTTTGCTTAATAGTTACCATACCGAAATACTAATAATAACAAATAAAGTGAGTCAAAAGCGACCCGGATTGAACTACTTTATTCAAGAACACGACACTCCATATATGTTAGAGCACACAAACATACACGAAATGTTGTGGAGAGAGGAATTGGGCAGATGAAACGTCGGTTTCATGTCCTCCACGGCGAAATACGCCTCACCCCAGAGAGGGCAAGCACAGTCATCACTGTATGTGCCATTCTACACAACCTCTGCAAGCGGAGGAGCATTCCACAGCCAGACGATGATGATGATGATGATGATGATGACGACGATGAAGACGACGATGACCACGATGATGATGATGATGATGATGGCGATCAACATGACAATGAATTTGGCCGTGTGGAACCGAGTGGACTGGCATTTAGGGATCACTTTGTGAATACATATTTTAAGTAAACACCTTGGCACAAATCAGCCAACACACATTTGTGTAGTTCATAACATTTATTTTCTTTCAATTTTTCTATCTTAAGACTGTAATATTCTGTCTTCGTTTTTATTAGCCACTCTTTCGCTTTGAGGACCTTTCTTTGCCTTTTTAAAACCCTCATTTCCATCCTCAATTTCTTCTCCAACAGTGAACTGGCACTGAGGAGGTGCAGCTGGAAGAGGAAGAGCTGTGAGAGGAGGTGCAGCTGGAAGAGGAAGAGCTGTCAGAGGAGGTGCAGCTGGAAGAGGAAGAGCTGTCAGAGGAGGTGCAGCTGGAAGAGGAAGAGCTGTGAGAGGAGGTGCAGCTGGAAGAGGAAGAGCTGTCAGAGGAGGTGCAGCTGGAAGAGGAAGAGCTGTCAGAGGAGGTGCAGCTGGAAGAGGAAGAGCTGTGAGAGGAGGTGCAGCTGGAAGAGGAAGAGCTGTCAGAGGAAGGGCTAGGAGGGGGAGAAGAGGAAGAGCCGTGTGATGTGATGCTGGACTTTGATCGTCATTTCTCCTGTGGGGAATATATATATATATATATAATTTGTAATACAATTTTGGAAAGTGGGTTGACCAGTTGCACATTGTAATTCTTCTGTAAATATTAAACAGAAAGCTTTTTCATGTAGCCTATTGCAATCATTGCATGCATACCCCTCAATCTCCTTTAGCAACTCGACTGCAGGATCAGCTGCACCCTGAAGGCCAGTTATGCTTGTGTCCGAGCCTAGGACGCCGTACGCCACCGATGCGGCCGGGGACAACGGCTTTGGTGCAGATCCTCCTCCAACAAATTAAATTTCAGTTTCATTCATGTTTCATATCACTGTAGCCTTTGTTAATTGTAAATTTAAGACATGCAAATGCATTTCCCAAATGAATGCAAGCAATGTTAATAATGGACTTACCTGTAGCCGCGACAGCTCTTTTATAGTCGGCAATCTACAACCTACACTGTGACTGAAGGGCATACCAACGTTTTTCGCAATCGTCGGTAGAGCGACACACAGCAGGGAAGGAAGCATTTAGGTTCACGCATATTTCTTCCCATGCCTCCCGCTTCTTCTTACTGGTCACTCCAGCCCCGAATCTACCCTTTATTACCCCCCTCCGTTCCAGCACAAACTGGGCAAGTAGTAACAATTGGTCCTGGGACCAATTGGCCTTTCGCTTGCGTTTCACGTTTTCATCATCCATCATGATATGGGGACTTGAACGGCGGTATGGGCTGTTATTTAAAGTGTTTAAGTGCTGAAATATGCTCATTGGATAATAGTTTGCAGGGTGCTTTTAATTGCTTCCTTGATTTAATGCAATTTACGTATTTTTATTGTTTGCTTTCTCTCTCTCTCTCTTGCAATGTGCAGGCTACAACGTCATTATCGTGGTCTGCACAAACTTGTCATCATGCGTGTATTCTGCTAACTGCACTGTCCATAACTACTTAATAGGAATTAATTTCTAGCCTAGGCTATTTCCTTGTTTTGCGGTGATTTAGTGGGCTCGTCTGAACAACCAATCACCACACTGACTGCTTCTAAACTCGTGCACGAGAATCAACGTAATCCATAGCAACAGCGTGTCACTCTTAGTTCACTCAGCGGCTTTGTGAATAACTTTTAAGAAAAAACTCCTATGTAAAATGTTTTAGCGCGAGTTAGGAGCACTCCTAGCGGTAAGATGAAATGCTTTGTGAATACGGCCGATGGATCTATAGAAGACTGTTTTCTTCATTGCATTCGTTCTACAGTGTGGTAGCAAAACTCGTCTTGCTGTTGCAGATCTAGTACCGTATGAATGAGCATCAGAGCTCTAGGAACATGAGTGGAAATTACATTCTTAATAAATATCAAGGACCTAATGGATAACCTATCGAACTTTAGGCCACTTCAGATCAGAATGCATTCGGTCTACATTTGATCTGTAAGATCTATCAAGGGCAAGTCCCGCAGCCCTTGTACAATTTGGAGTTGATTTAAGTCAGTCTTAGAAGCAGAGGCCCAAATTAAAGAACAATAGTCAAGATGGCATTATAGCCTACTAACGTTTGAACAACCTGTCTCCGTAGAGTAACTGGTAAGTAGACGGCCTATTTCTGGACCGTAGCAATGCTTCTACTCATCTTGGCAGCAATCTGCCTAATATGATCAGTCCAGGGCCCCGTTCCCCGAAAGCATCGTTAGCCTAAGTGGATCGTGAAGTGTGTCGTACGAGCATGGTACAGTTTTCACACTGTTTCCCGAAAGCATCATTGGTAACAAACGTCATGGAAACACTCATAGCTAACAAGGAATCCAGGGATACTCGTAGGCTGCTAAGAGCATCGTTAGCCTACTATAGCCTCAGTGGCGTCACCAGCGGACATTCCGTGTATTGGATGCGCTCTATTAAAACACATCCAATACCACAGAATGTCCAGCCAGCGCAATATTGCAATACCCCCAAAACAGTGGTTAGCACCGATATATTACTCAAAGACTACTGTTAGATTTAAACAGCAAAGACTGAGATATGTTAGAAATCAATGAAACCTTATGCGGAATCAGGTAAAGTCGGCTCTCTTTGCTGCGCAAAGCATGTTTCAGGAATCAGCACATTAAGTTGTCAGTGGACAGTTACAATCCTACGAACATCGTCAGTGCAGTGCACGCGCGTTCATGTTTTCGGGAATCGCTCCAAAGAAATGCATGATGGTTCGCAAGATCCATCGGGAGAATGATCGTACGGGCGTGGATCCATCGTTATCGGGAAACGAGGCCCTGGACAGAGTGTGGACAGTCCTAGAAGCTTTAACTTACTCTCCTGCCAGACTGGCTGATCAGAAATCTGCAGATCAAGCATAGGCTCACTGGCTAGACTATGCCGTGATCCAAAGACAGTACTCACAGTTTTTGATAGGTTTAAAACAAGTCTATTTGCTGTAACCCACTTGACCATTGCATTCAGATCTTGTGACGGAACAGCCTTAAGTTTACAGCATGTAAATGCAGAATAGTACAGTGTAGAATCGTCAGCGTATAAAACCATAGTGGATGTTTGAATAACGAGAGGGAGATCATTCGTAAAAATTTAAAATAGAAGCGAACCCAAATGACTTCCTTGTGGCAAACGACAGGTAATGTTAATGCTATTGGACAGAGTACCGTTCAAGAGAACCCTACAGACAACCTTGAATCGCTTCCATTAGAGAGAATGGCCCCCAGTTGAAGACGCTATGTAGCTATGTAGCATTAGCGATACTGCTAATTATGCCATCCCAATATCAACAAGCACAAGAGGGCAACGACCACAAGGATAAATCAAAAATAGTATCCAATAGGGAATATAAACCAATGACAAGATATATCCTAATTAAATCAAAGTAGTCTCCCTGTTTGTCCATATATATATATATATTTTTTTTTTTTAATTTCTGTTAAAACCTATATTGTATTATTGTTTTTTAAATTATTTTATAGTATACTATTCTTTTCTAAGCACAGAAGATACAGAGTATGTCACACAAACATTTCAGCTAATATCCTGTATGAGTATGTGATAAATAAAAACCTTTGAATCATTGAATCACAACGGAATAGTTTTTAATCAATATTATAAAATGAACATAACTAACATGTAGGTCTCAATGTCCTCGAGGTCCATGAAGCTTCTGTAGTAAAGTCGTTGTTGTTCAAGTTATTAATGAGTGTTCAAAGTGGCTACATGAAACTCTAATTAAAAGAGCTAATTAGAGGTAGCTGTTGTTGTTGTACCATTAAAAATAACCATATGTTGTTCTGCTGTTTGTGCTAATAAAAGTTGAGCTACTATGGGAGAAATTAACCATTACTTTTATAATAACTATGAGTATTATCAGGCCTATATATCATGTATATACATTAATAGTGGAAAGCAGCAAAATCAGAGTCTGGGGCCCAGGCGTACTGACGTCCACCTAATGTTTAGATTAACTGCAGAAGATGACCACATACTTAATGGAATGTATGACCGTCCTGAGCATGTACCGAGGGCGGTCATACCATATGCAAAACAGTTCAGTTTGAAAGAATAAAAAAGACCGGGATCGGACGACCCGGCAGTGTCTTTGCAAACCTCCCTCGGCTTTGTTGTTGCTTGTTTGCGGGTAACAATAAAGTCTCTGTCAATACTTGATCCGGACTCCCCGATTCCTCATGCTCTCTTAGTTAGTTGAAGTGATAGAACTCGGTTATTTTCTACCACACTACCTACGCACATAAAAGGTTCCTAGTTTGGGAACCCCATAGTGAGAGAGAGAGAGAGAGAGATTAATTTTACATAGTTATGAGTGTATATACGCAGAGAAACACTCGCTCCAACATACACAGCACACATGCATCCTCTCCCAAACAATCATTCTCTCCCATGCACACACACACAAATCTGTCTCTAACAAGCAAAAATACTAAACACACACTCACTCTCTCCTACACACACAATAGCACACATGCATCTACCGCCAAACACACACACTTTCCTACATACACAATAACACAAATGCGTCCCCCCCAAACCAACACACACACACACACACACACACACACACACACACACACACACAGCTTGTTACAAATATCTGTCAGCAATTCCCCCTCCCAATCCAATGACACACAAACATTTACAAAGCTTTCACTGCCATTGGCCTACAAGGCCATGAAGAGAACCTCCAACACACACGCACACACACACACACACACACACACACACACACACACACACACACACACACACCCACACACATTAAAAGGGGAGACAAGGAGAGAAGAAGAAGTTTCATCGTAAACTCTCCTTCCTGTGAGGCCTTGGGTCGAGGCGTTTCCTCCCCCACCTGATGGCACAACATCCGATGCTCTGGCCTTCCGACTGAGTCTCCTGTAAAACCTATTTTCTTTTATACAGATACATAAGAATAGCAGCTGAGGTAAACAGTACCTTTCCTTCTTATCATATACTTTTTACCTTTCTTACAATTTTTTTTTGTTTTTGTTTTTTGTGAAACAAACCGTCTGGAAGATATTTAAATTTCGCTGTACTATGTGCAATGACAATAACGAGAATTATTTTCTATTCGTCCCCTTTCTAACTGAAAATCTGTCTATGCGCAAAGCACACTAACGTGTTTCCATTCAGAGACAAGGAGGGGACAATTTAAAATTGAGTACTACTGGGAACTAGACTTAGGTTTACGTACGTCTTCAGTGCATTTCCTTTGACGTGCACCATACACAAAAGGCCCTCATGTCTAAGCCTGGATTGGAAAATAGGTTTTACACGATGCGCCCACATTAACAAATCCTTTTCGATATCCTGAATTGTCGGCGAGTTTGTCGACTGGCACGGATAACTGTTATGCGTTGTGTTATTTTTGTTGAAAATATAATATATACATGAAATGCATAATGTAATTCATCATTCATTTGTAGTTTCTGTTTAACTGCAGGATGCCACAGTTGAGTTGTGTTATTATGGGATACCTGCTGCTCGAGTTAAGTTTCAAATTAAGTCAGATCAGAAAACTGCAACTCCGAAGGTTATGGCACTTCGGGCCCTATCTTGCACCCAGCGCAGTTGACTTTCTACACCGAGTCATTTATCGTTGCTAGTTTCCCCTGACATTAAGGACCAATAAATTACCAAATAAGATTTGAAAAGCTTTTGAAGTTTATTTTTAACACTATTAACATGGTTAGAAGTGTACTAGTAGTCATCATATAAGATCTCTCGGGCGCAGAATTGCCCCCCCCGATGGGTATCCGTGGTTACGGAGTAGGATTACGGATTACGGATTACGGAGTCATGTACTCCTGTCGTCTGCCTCCCAGAGCACGCAGACTATCAACTGCATCCCTGTCTTCAACACCATTGTTCTCCTCATCATCTGCCAAACTTCAGCGCATAGCGACAATCTCCTCCATTGCTGACAAAATTGAGCATAAGCAAAGAAATTACAAGGAATTGACGTAGATTGGCTGATACGCTTTGCGAAATCTTTTGCAAAACATTTTGCAAAATCTTATGCAAAGCGCTTTGTGGATTGAAATGTCATTTGAATTTTGCTGCACACGGAGGGTGGCGAAGGGCATAGCACTCACGGGGGCGCTATAGCTTTCCACTTCATTAAAGGCACTCTAAAAATGTGAGAAAATGTAATTCTATTTTTTTCAACTTTTTCAAATTGAATTCAGGATTTCACTGTCACTTTGCATAGTAAAATACACTTTGAATAACGTATTTTCAAATTACATTATTAAATTGCATAATGCAATGACTTATTGAATTGCAAATTGCATGGCCATTTGGATTTTGCTACATATATCCTTCCATACTTAATGCAATAAACACAGATTTTTATCTTGTATGCTCTGCAATGTTACCAAGAAACAGTTTATAGTTTAAATTATAAACTGGAACCATCTTGTAAAAGATTGCAACATTTAAATCCCATTGTGTTCCAATGTCCTCACCACGCCACCCGTTTCCTTTCCAATGTAATATAGAAACACTTGTATTCCACAGTGTTACCTACTAAACCGCAACGTTTAATTCAGTGTCACCTACTAAAACATGACATCTTCAAACAAAAAAGTTTGTTTGATTCTACATTCATAAATAATGTCCCTAGCAACAGTCTGTTACCCGTAGCAACAGTCCACCTTAAAAAATAAAAGGCTGTAGAATGCCGTAATTGACCAATCTGAATTGATCATTCGACCAAGCCCTGTAGTAATGTGAAATAAACCATGATGGGGCTTGGGTGTGTGGAAACAGCCAATCACTGACCAGGGTTGCAACACTGCTGAAAGACATCTACAGTGAGGCAGTCATGCCTGGAATGAGGACAGGAAACGCTAATAGGAAGAAGAAGAGGTTTTATAGCAAGAGAAGATAGCGGATTCCGTCACAAAAGGTCTGTTTTTGTATATTACATTTCAACCCAATTACTGCGGTGCTATACACACCAACACTACGGTGGTGGTAGTAGGCTTAAAGGGATAGCCAGCTCTAAATAATCAACTGCAATCTATTAAAGGTTGGACTCACTTCAGGTCTCTCGTCATCCTCCACAGTGTTGGTGATACTGCCTCGCATACGTCCATTTTGTAAGCATCCAAATCCCTTATAAATTGGTGTCTGCATGGACCAATCAGGCGGCTCACTTTTGGAAGTCAGCCCGGGCGTAAGTGCTCCTGTAATAGTCGTACGCCAGGCGGTACTACCGTGACGATAGAAATGGATAGACAAGGGCGGAAGGGAATCATTATGAAACGATACAGTTTGGGTGGGGGGCCTTTAAGGATGACATTTAGCTTATTTTCAGTGCAGTCGTGGACACATTTTGAGAAGCCACTTGTTGGTTCTTCTGACTGGTGGAAGGGAAGAGATCCAGTCGACTTCCTGCCTTAAAACAGGTGAAAAAAAGTATCAATCTAAGGAGACGATTGCTCCCGATAAACTGGAATATCGGAAGTAAACAAGCAAAGCGTATTTTTACAGCACACTTTCAGCTTACTTACTGAGTGAAGTGTAGAAAAATCTGCAGCAACATAACCAGTGTTTAAAAATAGCTACGATGACACCTAATAGAAAACTCTGTGGAAGCTGTTACCAGGTATGTATAAAACCAATTACATTGTTTCTAAATTGAATCTAGTGAACCTTTAATAAAAGGTTGGAGCCATGAACAACATCTACTGAAGAAAAAATTATACTTCAAGTTCTAGATAACAAATAATTAACAGTTATCACCATCTACATGTGTCTGTGTTGAGTTGATCAGTATCAGTGAACACTTTTCTTCATATTTCCACCGTACTTTCTTTGTAGTCCACTACTCATTTAATCCTGCTTTTATTCAGTTTTGGACCCTTCACCTCAAACAGTTATAGACACAAATTTGGGGCATAAAAACAAACAACTCCCATCACCTCGTAGGATTAACTTTGAGCTGAAAACGACACTGACTTTCTAACACTGGTCTTCAGGAGCAGAGAGACGATGAGAGGGTGTTTTATAATTTAATGTTGTATAAAGGTACAGCATAGTCCCATATGGCCACTTGTACCTGCAAATGAATGGAATGAACAGCCTCACGTCAAGCTCTCTGTGTCGGCATCAGGCTTTCAGACAGAGATCCCCATAAAAAGGTTTCATTTCAGAGATGAAGGAGGGAATTATAGAATTATGGAATTATACCGATTATACAAGCAGGCCTTGCCAAAACTCCCACCCTCCTCGCCAACTCGCGCATACAAACACACACACACACACACACACATACACACACACACACGCACACATACTCTCTGTCTCTCACAAACACACACTCTCTCTGTCACAAACACAGACACTCTCAGACACACACACACACACACTCTCTCTGACACACATACACACACACACACTCTTTGTCAAACACACAACCATACACACACACACATACACACTCTTTGTCAAACACACAGAAACACACGCACACACACACACACACACACACACACACTAAAATGTCTTTGGCTACTCCAACACCGAAGACCATTCAAGTCATTCAACTCACGAGCCTCTTTTCCATTCTTACCACGTCAAACCGCCGCTGCTCTGCTGCTGACGGCTAGTGCTAACCGCGGCGGCGGCGTTGCTCATAGCTGATAACAGTGACAGCCCTGTGATTTGTACCGCTCTGTGGGAAAGTGTGATTCAGTGATTGAGGGCCTTTGTTTGAGCAATGTGGAGTTTTCTGTCAACGTTTTTTTTTAAACCGACAGGGAGCCTTGTATGTTATCACAGTTTGATTCGTCCGGTACCTGAGTTTGAAGCTTTCCCATCACTTTGTTGCCATGGCATCGCAGCATCAGTGCCGCTGCTACGAGGTGATGGGAGTTGTTTGTTTTTGATGCCCCAAATCTGTGACTACAAGTTTTTTGGTGAAGTGTCTAAGGGCTTAGTTAAGGTTCCACGTCGACTAGTTGCAAGGGGGTTACAGACCCATTCCGTCCTTGTGGACCCTCCTTGTGTTCACCACAAGGGCCTAAGGTGCGCCTCCCAAAAATTGTAACCTTGCGTCGTGGCGATGCAGCAGCAAGGGCTGTGATTGGTCCGCTCACTAAAACCCGACGCAGAACCAAAACAGGTTCACGGCTGCGTCGAAGCATCTGCATGGTCCTTGTGTTGCGTCGACGTGGAACCATAACTGAGCCTTAACACTGAATAAAAGCAGGATCCTTTCTAGTGGCGACTCTTAGCAACTCCCAGCCAACAGCAACTGGTAATCTTTACTGGTTTGTTTGAACTGGTATGTTAAGGTCAACAACCTTGTAAGATTGAGCATCTCTTAGTTCGTAGCTGGGAGGCTTTTAGAATTTCAAAAACCTGATTGCAGCATTCTGTGCACTCTCCTTTGCAACCGTGACGGAAACTTGAAAGAATTATTTTTTGCAGTCCCAATAGTAATATGGCACTAGTACTTAAAAATAGTACTTAGCGTTGCATAGCGTCTTATCCTAGCTATCTTTTTAGTATACAGGGAATGCGTTAACCTTGGGATTGTCAATGCTTAGCACTTATTTCTATGAACATCCTTACTATACCGACAGATATATATTGTACATATTTTTGATGTTAATCGAATGAACAATTTATAAACGGTTGGAGCAACAAACAACATATATTTCAGATTTTTCTTTTTAAACAGAAAGTTGGACACTTATTTCACAATATCACAAATCTACACGGTACTACATTGAGGTGATACGTAATAGTGAACGTCTTTCTCCATATTTCAGCCGTACTTTCTCTGTATTCCCCTATTTATGGAATTAAAAAATATTAGCAGAGAGACGATGGGGGGCTGTTTTATAACCGGGGGGAAGGTACAACATCGTCCCACAGGCCACTTGTACCTGTAACTGAAGCGAAAGAACAGGCAAACGCGAGTGTAATCACTAGCATCAAGCACTCTGTGTCGGCATCAGGCTTTCAGACGGAGATCCCCATAAAAGGAAGGTTTCATTTCAGAGATGAAGGAGGGAATTATAGAATTATGGAATTATACCGATTATACAAACAAGGGCTTGCAACGCCCCCCCTCCTCACCAACACACACACACGCACTCTCTCTCTGTCACACACACTCTCTCTCTCACACACACACCCACACACACACACATTATAATGGCTTTGGCTAGCCCGGGACTTAAACCCATTCAAGTCATTCAACTCACAAGCCCCTTTTCCATTCTTACCACGTCAAACCGCCGCTGCTCTGCTGCTGACGGCTAGTGCTAACCGCGGCGGCGAAGCCGCCCATAACTGCTAGCAGTGACAGCCCTGTGCTTAGTGTCGCTATGTGGTAAAGTGTGATTGGCTGATTGAGGGTCTTGTTGCTGTTTGTGCAATCTCGTCTTTTCTGCCAACTTTCTTTTGAAACTGACGGGGAGCCTTGTATGTTATCACGGTTTGATTCAACGAGATTGAAGCTTTCCCATCACCTCATTGCCATGACATTGCAGCATCAGCACCACCAGTGCTGCTTCTGTGAGGTGCAGCACTGAGGTGATGGAATTGTTGTTTGTTTTTGATGCCCCAAATATGCTTCTACGAGTTTGGGTAAAGTGTCTAACACTGAATAAAAGCAGGATTCTCTCTAGTGGAGACTCTTATATGTGACATATTATACGAGTGTGATATATGAGTGTGATTAGCCGTTACAAGCCATTTTGGGAATCTGCCTCTTCTGACATCACAAGTGGGCGTGTCCACCTAGATGTACGCTGTATCAGTCTACCAGCCTACTCAGTGGACTGTAGCAAACGTTGCTCATCTGTCATACATCTAGGTGGACATGCCCATTTGTGATGTCAGAAGAGGCAGATTTCCAAACGACCTGTAACGGCTAATCACACGCACACCTGGTGGTATAATATGTCGCCTTTAAACAGGTCTGTTAAAGTCGCAAATGGGAAATATTGAACATCTCTTAGTTCATAGCTAAGAGGCTTTAAGAATTCACAAACACCTGATTACAGTATTCTGTGCACTCTCCTTTTCAATTGTGACTGGCACTGGCGGTTAAAAACAGTACTTAGCATCGCGTAGCGTCTTATCCTATCTCTGTTTACGGGGAATGGGTTGACCTAGTGATGGTCAGTACTATCGATTGTTAGGACAAATCAGCTGTAGGACATGAATTTATCCATGGTATTGTTGAAATCCAGAGAGAGAGAGAAGCCTCTGTTCTCCCTTGAAATGTACAATTTCCCTCCATTTCTTTTCGACCCCCCCCCTCACTCTTCCCCCCCATAACCCTTCTGTTCTGCTCTGATTCTTATTAATGCGCTCACAATTAGAAAGCTATTAGGTTTAATGGAATAAAGTACATGAAGAGGCTATTACTCTGAGGGCTTCAGAGGCTGAGGAATAAATCATATTTCAGCGTTAAGAGAGCGATGTCCTCCGTCTTAATTCTGTCTGGAAAGGCCAATAACAGCCATAGACCTTTGTGGTTTCCGTACTGCAAAGTTCATGCTGCTAATTGATTGATTGATTTCGTTTGTTTTTATTTGACCATTTTGTTGTAAAATATGAACATCACTCTTTTAGAACGGCACTTTAAAATACATAAATAGTCAGGGATGACACAATAAAGCCTGAAGGCTTAGTATATAATAGCATCCTGGTTCTAAAGGTCTGCAGGTCTGATAGGCACATTGAAACACACACTAACTATTTGCTTGAGGAATAAATCGTGTTTAAACGTTAAGCTAGGGGTGTTCTGGTAGCTCATTCTGTCGTAGGAAAGGCGCTGTTAGTGTCTTTTTACTAAAGGTGGTGTAAGCCACCTATAAATACACATAACGGATAATTTAATACATTTGCCACGCTATACTCAGGGAAGCAAATCAGTACGCCTGTGTGTGTTTAGCGTCTGATAAATGTAGGAATATGATCGTTGCCATAATGACGCTAATCGCTCCTCAGGACCTATGTGGCGATGGATTTTTCTACCTCTGCGAACTCTGTGAAGTCTCAAAGCATCTCAAAGTTTGAACAAAAGCTGTGAAGTCATTTGAAACCATTTCCCTTTTGCAGACAGAGGTTAACACAGTCCACCACAAAAGATTCAAGAATCTGGCCTGTTCAGAGTTCACCTAGACACTGCATAGCCGCGCAGTCCCTCCCCTCCTGCTTGTTGTATGTTGTATGTCCTGGAACTTAATGTATACACTTTTCTCGTATTTAGTTATAGTGCTTAGTTGTGTAATTTATGTTTCTTGTAGGTTTAACGTTCCTGTGTTTCTGTCATGAAAGACAAGCAAGATATCATCATTGATATTCATTTACTTTTGGAGATAGGAATTATTAATTAAAATGTATATTTTATTTACTTTATAATGCTAAGCGGGTTGCAGAATTTCCGTTTGCTTTCGGTAAAAAATTAAAAACACAGCAAAAGAGGTCAAGTGAACGCAGTCAACGACTTAGGGTTAAACCGCTGAATCGCTACGATTAAGGGCTAACGCCCTGTTACCAGAGAGAGAGAGAGCGAGAGAGAGGGAGGGAGGGAGAGGGAGAGAGAGAGAGAGAGAGTTATCAGATGTGTTTCGTACTCGTTCATAGCACCGCGACGCTCAAACAAACAAAATCAAAATGACCTTCAGATATTTAAATACTGAAAACCGCCCTCAAAAAACAAACAAACAAACACAAAGTCTCGACTCCCCGACCTTCACAAAGCAGACGCCAGCCAATCCCCGACGAGAAAACACAAAAGTGTTGACATTTACAAAGCTTGCTCTGTTTACACATATGTTGATTTGCATCAACACTTTCCATTCAACGTTCCCACAAACTAGACACACTGCGGCAACACATTTCCGTCTCCATCAAACCCCAGAGACTGACGACAATATGGTGAGGAAAAAGACGAAATGCGTTCTTCTCCATCCCTTCAACGGTACCACGGTGCAGATGTTGCTAAAACATCACAGTAAACGTCTCTCTCTCTCTCTCTCTCTCTCTCATATCACAACTCACACTCACATCCTAGGCATCCTAGGGGATTTGACTGCATGCCCCCTATCTCTGATAAATGGGCTTTCCATGTTCTAGGAGGAAAAGGATCCATCTCTACTCACAACCCCAACTGTTGGGAGGGATGCAGAAGTACACAAAGAAAGAGACAGGAAAAGGTTTTTAAGGTACCGCACCAGTCTGGGCGACCAAACCATCTATACAATCGTTCCCATTTTTTCAGTCTGATTATGTGATTGGTTCTGTTCCTGATTGTATCGATGCGTTTTGTGTAATCACTAAATTAGCAGTTGTCTGCATCTTTTGCATGCACTTTCTTTTGTATGGGGTGAATGCAATTGAATGACCTATTCACCCATTTACCCATTGCACTTCTGACCATCCCTGGAAGGAGGGAATCCCACTCTGCGTTTCTTCCTTGGTAATTAAGGGAGTTTTTTCTTGCCCTCTGGGGAGCTAGGGTTGGGGGGGAGGTCATAAATATACGGCCTGTTAAGCCCTTTGGGACTGTACCTGTGATTAAAGGCTATACAAATACAATATCATTTAATCATTAGCGTCTCTTGTGGGATCGCCTAAACATCCGTTATTCTGACACAGTTTGTCAGAATTGCTTAATTGTGCTGCTCCGAAGAGGACATTGAAATTGTGTCAAAGTCACTCCCTTCAGTGTTTCTTATGATCCAAAAACTTTCACAATCTGAGGTGACACAATGCACGATCATTCCGAAAGAAGGAAATAATACAGAGTGGTTTCGAAAGACATATCGGTAATGGATGTTTTAGTGAGCCCAGGAGAGACAGTAAGAGTTGAATGAGAAGCAGGGCTGGGAAAGAGGTGCGCTGAGATGAGTGAGTCAGCGTTCATTCATGAAGGACGGAGAGAGGAGATTCAAACGTTGACATTGTGTCAAAGTCACTCCCTTCACTGTTTCTTATGATCCACAAACTTTCACAATCTCTGAAGTGACGCAACGCACATTTCATCCCAAAAGACAGAGAAAATCCCCATTTGTTCTGAATAACCCGGACACGTCTCAGTGAATAAGTGCGCTTGGACGAGTGAGTCAGCATTCCTTCATTTTGGGGGGGGGGGGGGGGGGGGGGGGGGGGGGGGGGGGGGATCAAAGGGGCCAGTACTGGTTATGAAAGCTCTCTCGAGCTAAAAATGTGCAATTTCTATTTCGGATCAAATCATGATGTGTGGCATGTCGCGTGCGACCCGATCAAGGGTTATCCGAAGGCCGTGCAGGAAACGCCAGCCCCCCCTTGCCACCACAACCTCTACCATCAACTCCCCCCTCACAGAAACACCCCCGCCCCCAGCAACACACACACCCATCTGCCCCCATTTTACCGGACATGGGAGACAAGGGGTGTGTGTGTGTGTGTGTGTGTGTGTGTGTGTGTGTGTGTGTGTGGCGGGGGTGGAGGCTATGCCAAGATTTTAAACGTCGCCTCCGATTAAAGTTCCAACCTGTGAAATGTACTGTGAATTATCCCTCTGAATATTTCACCAGAGGGGACACTGTGTGATTCTTAGCCTTATATTCTGGTTGTCAAGACCCTCTCTCTCTCGTTCTCTTGCTTCAAGACTCCAGCTCTCACTCTCTCTTCTCTCTCTCTCTCCCTCTTGTTCTTTCGCTCTCTCTCTCTCTCTCCCTCATTATTTCTCTCTTGTTCACTAGCTTTACGACTCCAGCTCTCTCTCTCTCTCGTTCTCTCGCTTTAAGACTCCAGCTCTCGCTCTCTCTCTCTCTCTCCCTCTTGTTCTTTCGCTCTCTCTCTCTCTCATTATATCTCTCTCTCTCCCTCGTTATCTCTCTCGTTCACTGGCTTTACGACTCCAGCTCTCTCTCTCTCTCTCTCGTTCTCTCGCTTTAAGACTCCAGCTCTCTCTCTCTTTCTCTGTAAGCCACCCCGAAACTAGGCCAGAAATACTTCTTCATGGAAGTAGCGTTCATTTGGACTTAAGCTAGGTCTTGTGTTCTTTATTGTTAAGGTACACGGTGTAAGCATAGAGAAAGATAAAATAAAATACAATAAAATATCCGTACCGCCAACTTTCAGCGGTGTATGTGTATAAGTCCCGATAAAGCTCAACGTACAAGAAAACATCTCAATCCTGACCGCCAACAACCCTAACGCTAAAACCAGACCGAACCGGTTACCTTATGTGAGGTGCCAACCAGCCCATTGGGTGTCTGTAGGCGGGCAACGATTACATTTAGTCACACCCCTATGGTCCCCCATGGGAGCTAAATAAGAAATAAGACAACACAATAGTGTGTGCGTGTGGGTGTGTGTGTGTGTGTGTGATGGAGTATTTGAGTTGGAAGGGATGTGCATTCAGTTTAGAAGTGTGTGTGTGTTTGCAAATAGAGAGAGATGCACCATGAAATGACAGCATGTTTAAATACGGGCATACGCACACACACACACACACACACACACACACACACACACACAGTCCACGCACACAAAAACTCACCGATTAATGTTAACACTAATAGACAAAGATTATATATATATCCATACAAAAACACACACACACACACATTCATACTCAGGACCACAAACACAAAACACACCACAAAGGACCACACACAGCAGAGAGGTTGACGAGGAGTGCAGTGGTCCATTGCACTGAGCAGTGGGTGTGCACGTGTGAGGGGTGTGCACGTGTGAGGGGTGTGCACGTGGACCCCCAAGACGGGGCCATTGAAGGAAGCGGGGGGAGAGATGTTCATATTCATCCATCCATCCTTGTCAGCAACACACACACACACACGCACATATACACACACGCACACACACACACACACACACACACACACACACACACACACACACACACACACACACACACACACAGACACTGTGGCATCCCGACCCCCACCGGTGGGTCCGGGGGTTTGTGGTGGAGGGCGTGTACCACCGCCATCCACCAGCCGGCGACAGAGAGCAGCACAACTCTCAACCCCATCAGCCGGATGAGGGACACCTGGCCAGAGGGAAGACACGTGGGTGCAGACCTCTAAAAGGGGAGCGGAGGACTGACTCGAGGAGAACGGAGATAAGGACGACACGAAGGCGCCAGAGACTACGAGGCTCGCGGAGACCCTAGCTCAGCATTACCGTATTTAGTGTGTTGCACGGCTTCGAAATAAACGCAGACTGCGGCTTTAACCCTTGATTCCTGTGTGATTCCTGCCGGGTATTGACAATCGGGGAAACGGGTTGCCACATATGGTGGAGACTGCAGGCAGTCTGACGACCCCCTCTACAACCCCCCTCAGTCGACATGCAGAACCCGGAGGAGAGTGCGGTGACGTCCGCCCAGCAGCAGCAGCGGGAGACCGCGGAGAGTCTAGCCCTGCTCCGCGAGGCCGTACTACGGCTCACCCAGCAGTCCGCCGGGACCGCCGCCGCAACCGCCGCCGCGACCGCCGCCGCGGCCGCCGCCGCGACCGCCACCGCGACCGCCGCCGCGACCGCCGCCGCGACCGCCGCCGCCGCCGCGACCGCCACCCCGACCGCCGCCCCGACCAGCCGGCTCTCCAGGCTGGGCCCCGACGACGACGTGGAGGCCTACCTCGAGATGTTCGAGCGGACCGCCCAGAGGGAAAGCTGGCCGGAGGAGCAGTGGGCCCATATCTTGGCCTCGTTCCTCACCGGGCCCGCCCAGCAGGCGAGCCAGGACCTACCGGCGGAGGCCGCCCGGCAGTACCCGACTCTCAAGCAGGCGATCCTGGCCTACTACGGCCACAACCTCGCGGCCCGCGCACAACGCGTCGCCGACTGGCGGCTCGACGACCGGGGCGCCGTCCGAACGCAGATCGCCCAGCTCACTCGGCTGGTGAAGCGGTGGCTGAAGGCGGGGGAAGGGCCCAGCCCCATCGATCGGGTGATCATCGACCACACGCTCCGCCGACTCCCACCGGACGCGCGGCAGATTATGGCCCACCACCAACCCGACACCGTCGACGACCTGGTCCGGCGACTGGAGAATTGGCAGGTGGCCCAACAGAGCGCCCGAACCGGGACCACCCCACGACGCGCCGAGACCCGCCGGGACCCACGAGGACCCGCGGCCGGGGCCACAAGACACCTCCCCGACCCGCCGAGCTGGAGACAGGAGAGGAGCGAGTGGAGGCGCTGCTATGGGTGCGGCCAACCCGGCCACCTCGCTCGCGACTGCCCGGGGAACCGAGATGTGTCGATGCCGTCGGCCGACGCAGACCCGGGGGCGAACCGGCCCTGCATGCTGGCGACCTGCTGGGCGCAGGGGACGTCAGGAAGCCCGACCATACCGGCGCGGGTGATGAACCGGGACACGCAGGCCCTCGTGGACACCGGAAGCGTGGTCACTCTCCTCCGCCCCGACTTGGCGGGCGGGAAGGAAGGGGTCCCCATGATGGTGGCCTGCGTGCACGGGGACACCCGGACGTATGAGACCTGGCACGTTGTCATCCGGACCCCGCACGGGACGTTCACGACGCGGGCCGGGATCGTACCCCACCTCCCGGTACCGCTGCCGGTACCGGGAGGTGGAAATCGGGAGGGACTGCCCGATTTTCCACCGGCTATGGGACCCCGCGCGCGAACGCCGGAGCTGGAGAGAACCACCCCGCAGAGGGCTGAAGGGAGCGCGACAGGCCTACGGGGCTACCAGGCTCCTGTCCTCCCCCGGAGGGCGAACGGAGGAAGACCAGGACTCGGCGGGGAACGGGCCCTCTCCACCGGGGTCCCCGATCCGAGCGGCGGGAGGACCCACCGGCGCCGGGCCGCCGGAAACCCTCCCGGCCCCCTCCCGAACGGACCCCCCGGAGGCGCCGGAGAGTTCCCCCTTCACCGAGTTCTCGGACTTCCTGCCGGAAAGGGGGGAAGGCTCGACCCGACCCGGCCAGTTCGCCACTGCCCAGCTCTGAGACGAGGCGCTAAAACACGCGTGGAGCCACGTCTTGGCCCACGACGGACAGGCACGGGACTCGGTGAGTTACCCACCACACCCACACTTCAGCACCAGGGGCGGGCTGCTATACAGAGTAGTGGCAGGAGAGGGTGGGGTGAGGGAACAATTAGTGGTCCCGCGTCCGTATGTCAGCAAGGTGCTCTTTATGGCCCACACACACCTCCTGGGAGCCCACTTGGGCATGGACAAAACCCGGGACCGGGTTTTAGCGAGGTTCTACTGGCCAGGGGTAAAAAGGGACGTAGAGCAGCACTGCCAGGCGTGTCCCGAGTGTCAGCGGGCAGCCCCTCGAGCCACGGCCAGAAACCCCCTGATTCCCATGCCCATCATAGAAACCCCGTTCGACCGGATAGCCCTCGACATCGTGGGGCCCCTCCCCAAAACCAGCCGGGGGCACCGGTACATCCTAGTGCTGGTGGACTACGCCACCAGGTACCCCGAAGCCCTACCCCTTCGCGCGGCGGTAGCCAAGGAGCTCATGCTTCTGTTTAGCCCGGTGGGGATAGCCAGGGAGGTCCTGACAGACCAGGGATCGTGTTTTATGTCCCGTGTGATTAAGGAACTGCTTAGCCTCCTCCAGGTCAAGCAGCTCCGGACGTCAGTGTACCACCCCCAGACGGACGGCCTCGTGGAGCGTTTCAATAAGACACTGAAACAGATGCTGAGGAAGGCCATGGATGCTGACGGGAAGAACTGGGACCAGCTGCTGCCCCATGTCCTGTTCGCCATGCGGGAGGTGCCCCAGGCCTCCACCGGCTTCTCTCCGTTCGAGCTGCTGTACGGGAGGAGACCCCGGGGAATCCTAGACCTTGCCAAGGAGGCGTGGGAGAGCCAGCCGTCCCCCCACCGCACCACGCTGGACCACGTAGAGCAGGTGAGGGACCGCATGGCCAGAGTGTGGCCCATCGTGCGGGACCACCTACGGCGAGCACAGCAGGCCCAGGCGAGGGTCTACAACAGGGGGGCCCAGCTGCGCACCTTCCGCCCAGGAGACCTGGTACTGGTCCTGGTCCCCACGGCGGAATGCAAATTCCTAGCCAAATGGCAGGGGCCATGCGAGGTGGTCGAACGAGTGGGGGAGGTGAACTACCGGGTGCGACAGCCCGGGAGACGCAAGCCCACCCAGCTGTACCACATAAATATTCTGAAGCAGTGGAGGGGGGGAGTGGACCCGCCAGACCCGGCACCCCTGGCGCTGGTGGCCCGATGCCAATTCCCGGTGGTCCCGGTAGGGGAGGACCTCAGCCCGGCCAAGAAGCAGGACCTCGATGAGATGGTGTTGCAACACCAGGACGTGTTCTCGGAGGTCCCGGGGAGAACAACGGTCACCCACCACGATATCCGGACGGCGCCAGGGGTAACGGTGAGAGTCCCCCCCTACAGGATCCCAGAAGCCCGGCGGGAGGCCATCCAGGAGGAGGTGGGACGAATGCTCAAGCTCTGGGTCATCGAGGAATCACGCAGCGCCCGGTCCAGCCGAGTCGTCCTCGTGCCCAAACCTGACAGGACGGTCAGGTTCTGCAATGACTTCCGGAGGCTGAATGAGGTCTCAGAGTTCGACGCCTATCCCATGCCCAGGGTGGACGAGCTGATCGAACGACTCGGGCCAGCCAGATACCTCACTACCCTGGACCTAACCAAGGGGTACTGGCAGGTGCCGCTGACCCGGACCGCCCGGGAGAAGACGGCGTTCGCGAACCCGGGGGGCCTATATCAGTACACCGTCCTCCCCTTCGGCGTCCACGGGGCCCCGGCCACGTTCCAGAGGATGATGGACCAGCTCCTACGGCCTCACCGGGCCTACGCCGCCGCCTACATTGATGATATAATCATCCACAGCGACAGCTGGGATGTCCACCTCCGGCAGCTGCGGGCCGTGTTGGGGGAGCTACGGAGGGCCAGTCTAACCGCCAACCCGGCCAAGTGCCGCCTCGGGCTGGAGGAGACGGCCTACCTGGGGTACCGGGTAGGGCGGGGAAACGTCCGGCCACAGGAGAGCAAGGTGGCCGCCATCCGGGACTGGCCCCGCCCCACCTCGAAAAAGCAGGTGAAGTCGTTCCTAGGGTTGGTAGGGTACTACCAGCGGTTCATACCCGGCTTCGCCACGCTGGCCAGCCCCCTCAATGACCTGACCCGGAAGGCCTTGCCCGACCGAGTCCGGTGGTCCGAGGCGGCCGAGAAGGCCTTCGGGACCCTCCGGGAAGCCCTATGCTCGGAGCCGGTGCTCATAACCCCTGAACTTTCTCTCCCCCTCATTGTGCACACAGATGCTTCGGAAGTAGGGCTGGGGGGAGTGCTGTCCCAGGTCCGGGCCGGAGAGGAGCACCCAATCACCTACATCAGCCGGAAACTCCTGCCCAACGAGAGGAATTACTCCACGGTGGAGAAAGAAGCCCTGGCCATCAAGTGGACCGTGGGTAAGCTCCGGGAGTTTACCCTGGTCACCGACCACGCCCCCCTGAAATGGATGGCCAGCGCCAAGGACACCAATGCCCGGGTGACGAGGTGGTTCTTGGCCCTCCAGGAATTCCACTTCAAGGTGGACCATCGACCGGGCAAGGAGCACACCAACGCTGATGCCCTGTCACGCCGGGATGCCTGCCTGGGTTGGGACCCAGCCAACCGGGGGCTTCATCAAGCGGTGAAGGAGTGTGGCATCCCGACCCCCACCGGGAGGGTCTGGGGGTTTGTGGTGGAGGGCGTGTACCACCGCCATCCACCAGCCGGCGACAGAGAGCAGCACAACCCTCAACCCCATCAGCCGGATGAGGGACACCTGGCCAGAGGGAGGACACGTGGGTGCAGACCTCTAAAAGGGGAGCGGAGGACTGACTCGAGGAGAATGGAGATAAGGACGACACGAAGGCGCCAGAGACTACGAGGCTCGCGGAGACCCTAGCTCAGCATTACCGTATTTAGTGTGTTGCACGGCTTCGAAATAAACGCCGACTGCGGCTTTAACCCTTGATTCCTGTGTGATTCCTGCCGGGTATTGACAATCGGGGAAACGGGTTGCCACAACACACACAGACATATACACGCACACGCACACACACATATACACACACACACACACACACACACGCTTGTTTCCTAACACAAATAGAAGTGGCAATACAAGTAGATTGTGGGAGAGAAATATGTAGAGAATTTATTCCAATAATGTAAATCAATATTGGTCCAACATGTGTTAGGGACTCAACAATCAATCTGAATTTGATCTGGTGACACAATCACACACTTTTCGTTCAGGAAAAGGAAAAAAAAAAGGAAGGGTTACCAAAATAGAATCTGTCAATCCGTGAAGTGTGAACTCCAGAAAAAAAAAAGAGAATAGAAAACAAGGCGATTCACCTTTCATCAAACGCGATCCAGAATCATGAATAAGTAAACAGCAGGAGTTCTCGAGCTGAAATAAATCTGGACTGAAGTGGGGAGAGCGAGAGAGACAGAGAGAGGGATATGGAGCCTTCCAGAGAAGAGAGTCAAAGTGAATCCCACGCTTGGAAACATAATAGTACTGTGTGTGTGTCTTTCTTTCTTTATGTGTGCGTCTTTGTGTGCGTGTGTGCGTGCGTCTTTGTGTATATGCGTGTGTGTGTCAAAGACTTGTAAGAAACTGCAGTACAGGGCA
Organism: Pollachius pollachius; assembly: GCF_949987615.1. Lineage (NCBI taxonomy): Eukaryota > Metazoa > Chordata > Actinopteri > Gadiformes > Gadidae > Pollachius > Pollachius pollachius. The sequence goes on along the minus strand of NC_136946.1, from coordinate 22,786,039 downwards.
GTTGCATCGCATATTTAACGGATGTTAAGATAAATATGAAAACAGAAAACCTTGTCTTTGGAGTGTGAAAAAAGCTGTGAGGGTTTCAGGACAACGGACAGTGACCGCTGGACAGACAGAGTGACTTCTGATGGAGGTAGAAATCTGATCAACTTGTTAGTGAAAGTCGCTGAATTACTTATAAAGAGACTTAATTCACGAAAAAAAAAAAAAAAAAAAGGTTTTATTCGGATGTAATTACCCTCAAACTTTGGAGCGATGACTATCCAAAGTAATTCTTCCGATGTAATTAAGTTTAATATACGCTGCACAATTAATCATTTTTTTGTTTTCTTTGCTGGTGGGCTATTTTAATTCAGGGGTGCTATAGCTCACCTTACAGGCCTGGAGATGTTATTCTCACCTTTTCTGCTATGTGAGGTGGGATTAATGACAGAGCAAGAGATATGATTCAACAGGTCCAGTGCTCTCATAGGAGTCATGATTACAGAACCAACGCATACTCTACAAGCAATTAGGGAAATGGAGAGGACTGTGTGTGCGTGAGTTTGCAGTCACACACACTCTCACACACACACACACACATACACACACTCACACACACACACACACACAGACACACACAGACACACACAGACACAATCTACATCCCGTTGGCGTTCAATGTACATAATTGCCCGACGGGTGAATATAATGTGTGTAAGATGGGAGTGCACAGGGCTGTACACACCCTCCAGAGAGCACCAGGGCAGAGACAGGGGGGACGGATGGTGTGTGTGTGCGTTAGTGTGTGTGTGTGTGTGTTTCTCCACACTGCCATTTGCAGCAACTGTAAGAGTCGGCGTGCTGGCAAGGACACACACACACGTCTTTGTTTTACCGTCCTAATTAGGGGGCCCTGTGAGGATGATGGGGGGGGGGTGGGGGGGAGACAAATGGCCACCGTCCCCAGAGGAAGTGGGGGGGAGGTTCCCCCCTCCAAGGGGCCACGCGTCATTTTATTAGCGCCAAGACGTTGGCAGGTGCCGCTTAACGAGATACCCCTTAACGAGAGGCCCTTAGAGTTAATGCATCTTCAACCTTTAATGTTAAAAAAAAGTGGGGGAACGGAAAATCTTTAATTCTAAAAAAAGCCTACAGCTAATTAGCGTAGCACCGGCTATGCCATTGATTTGTGATTTGTAACAAAAATGCAACCATTGGCAAGATCTGCTCTAAATCTTCCCCGGGGAGGAAGTAAATAAATAAAGGTTAATACAGAAACGCCCGCACAAAAAAATCTATGAGCAATAAAGCATTAGCTTATAAATAACCCAATGTGTTTTTTCACTGTACAGACTTCAGAGAGTTTAGTGTCCTAAAAATATCCCATTAAACCTTATTTTCCTATAGCTATAGCCACATGTTATGCCTTAAGCAAGCATGTAGCTAGAGCTGCATGTAGCTATAGCTACATGCTATGCCTTAAGCTAGCATTAGATAATAATGTTTTTTCCCTATCCTCGTGTCTCTCCCGCACAACAAAAGTCATTAAAGCAGAACGAATAGAGTGTACCTTTTTGGTGGATTTCTTTCAGAAATGTTTCATTCGTGTTTATCCGAGAATTGAGAATTATGTTATTTTGCCAAAGACCGATTGATCTGAAACAACAGGGGAGGAAAAAACAACCCAGAATAACTCAAACTAATGCCTGCGTTTCACCGCGATAGCTTTAGCCGACAGCTATCCCTGAATTCACATTGATTATTTTTTGTGTTTTCCAATTAAATGTTAAGTGTTAAAGTATTTCGGTATGGTAACTATGAAGCAAAAGGAGGGAATTGTATTTAACACGTTTGGAGAGAAATACCGCAGAGCTATCTTCCAGCCCCGGGGGGCTTTCCCCGGGGCTCTCAACAGGTCTGCCATATGTCTCTGACCTCATCTGACTCCCGCTCCCCGTTTGTATCAAGTAGGCGTGGCCTATGCGAAGTAGGCGTGGCCTATGTTACGTATTGGCTCCGGCTTCCTCACCTGTCTAAAGGTGCTGCCATCTGTGGCTGGACTAGTTATTGCAGCTTATATGTTGGTCCTGCTCCCCTTGTGGCTATGTATAGTAATTACAGCTTATATGTTTGATCCTGCTTCCTTGTGGCTATGTGGAGGTAATTACAGCTTATATGTTTGATCCTGCTTCCTTGTGGCTATGTGGAGGTAATTACAGCTTATATGTTTGATCCTGCCTCCTTGTGACTATGTGGAGGTAATTACAGCTTATATGTTTGATCCTGCTTCCTTGTGGCTATGTGGAGGTAATTACAGCTTATATGTTTGATCCTGCTTCTTTGTGGCTATGTGGAGGTAATTACAGCTTATATATTTGATCCTGCTTCCTTGTGGCTATGTGGGGGTAACGCAGTTCATGTGTTCGATCCTGCTTCCTTGTGGCTATGTGGAGGTAATTACAGCTTATATGTTGGTCCTGCTCCCCTTGTGGCTATGTATAGTAATTACAGCTGATATGTTTGATCCTGCTTCCTTGTGGCTATGTGGAGGTAATTGCAGCTTATATGTTTGATCCTGCTTCCTTGTGGCTATGTGAAGGTAATGCAGCTTCTGTGTTTGATCCTGCCTCCTTGTGGTTATGTAGGGGCAGCTTATGTGCTTAAAATACGTAACATAAGCGGCTAACCAATCAAACGGAAGTGTGTATCCTCGTAACTAAACCCTCCTCGTGCGTGTTCAACCGTCTAATCTTTATACTGTTATTCTTTTAACTTTGCGTTTATTTTATTTTATTACTTCATTTTATTGAATGTTTGCTTTAGCTTTCTGCTAAATCTTAAACACATTGCGCTTTCTACAATGCATTTTTGAACTTTGCCTTTGTCTTCTTTTACTTATCTATTTTATGACGATGATTGTATGTGACGCGCTTTGAGTCTACCTCATGTATGAAAAGTAGGGTTTGGTATCGTTTGGGTTTTATCTGATACCGGTGCCTACTCTGTACTTTTTAAACGGTACCGGTACTAAAAACGAAACGGCACACACTTGCATACATGCACGACTTGTAATGAGTTTCACATTAAGCAGAAAGTCAGCGGACACTGAGTTGAAGTGTAGGACATATCACACGTTGTCACACACGCTGTTGAATGGCAACGGTGTTTGCTATAGTCGAATAAGCGACTCTGTTTTTAATTTGTTTATTTGGTTTTGAACAGATAGTTTTGGATGCATGGGGGGGGGGGGTAAGGGTAGGGTATCTGAATGCTTTAGCAGTGCTATTGAAATCACGTCATCACTAAGAGAGGGAGTGAGAGTGATTGTAAGTGTGTGTAGATGGTGGTGCGGTGTTGGAGGAGAGAAAGACACAATGTTATTCTAAGTAAACTGGCTTTGTCACATACACATTCTTGATCCTTTATTCAAAAGGAACACACAAACGCGCACGGGTAGATTTTGAATCACTTTGCGAGTTATTCCACCAAGAGAACCTGTGCAAACATGCACACACGCATGAACACACACACTCAAGGGTATGGGGACTACAAAAACAAGGACTGAGGGAGCAAAAAGAGAGAGAGAGAGAGAGATTGAGAAAACAGAAAGAGAGCAAAGAGACAGAGAGAGAGGGAGAAAGAGAGCAAAGAGTGAGTGGGAGAAAGAGAGAGAGAGAAAAAAGAGAGAGAGGGAGAGAGAGTGATTGAGAAGAGATAGAGAGAAAGAGAGAGCAAAGAGTGAGAGAAAGAGGGAGAAAGAGAGAGAGAGAAAAAAGAGAGAGAGAGAGAAAAAAGAGAGAGAGAGAGATTGAGAAGAGATAGAGAGAGAGCAAAGAGCGAGAGAAAGAGGGAGAAAGAGAGAGAGAAAAAAGAGAGAGAGAAGGAGAGAGAGAGTGATTGAGAAGAGATAGAGTGAAAAAAGAGAGAGAGAGAGAGCAAAGAGAGAGAGAGAGTAGGAGAGAGAGCAAAGAGAGAGAAATGAAAGAGAGCAAAGAGAGATAGAAACTAAAGAGATTGAGAAAAGAGGGTGACAGAGACTTGGGAAATATGCATCAATAACTTTGGGCATTAACGCATATTTCACGCACACGAGTCTCCGTAGCGACGCAGCGCCTAGCACTGCGGTATCAAGCTAGCAGCTGGTGTGGCAACTGAAAAACACTTGCGCACACACACACACACACACACACACACACAGGTTGTGACTCTTTGACACAAACACTGTAAGCCCAAACAGTACTACTAGCATATAAAGACTGAGGTCACTACGGTTATAATCTGTTGCTGAGTTAATCCACCTTTAAACTATTAATGTCTATAAACAAATATGTATTTTTATGTTTGTGTGCCTCAGCATTTCTGAGTCAACACCGTTTCACTCACTGTTTTTAAGCGTACTGTCGATCACGTGATATGACGTCATGACGTCAAGCCGTGTGGCCCTAACCGACGTTACCTGAAAAATCGATCCAAGATGGCTACCCTTCGAGCCACGTGGTGTTGAGTTTGAAACAACTCGTAAGTAAACCAAAACACTTCAAAACTACTTTGCTTGTTGTAACATTGTAAGAATATCATATTACGCGTGATATTTGATTGTTAGACAAGGCTATTTTTAACATATAAGTTGCAAGCGCGCAGGTTCACCGTGCCGCGCACATTTTTTATGCACTGAAAGCGCCATTACCGTCAGTCCGCCTGCTAGTGACAGATAATATCCTGTGTACTGTTAATGTGTGGCAATGCAATAATGCTAACGTTAGTCATAACTCTTTTCAGCAAGCAGTAGTCCTTCTGTTTTTGAGTGTGTTGCTGCTGTTTGTCTTAAGCGCCCTGCTCCGATAAGTTCAATGTGATGTTATTCCTACATGCACCCAAATGAGCTAGTGGCTAACGTTAGCTGTAACTCTTACTCAAACAAAGTTAAGGTTATGGACATAATAGTTACCGAATGAACTCTGCAAGTTTTCATTAAACCTTTACAAATTTCTATTCATTATAGGTTGAAGTGGAAGAAGTGCAGTGAGCATCCCCCAAAATCAAGGAGACTCAAATGTCAATTTAGGCTGTAACCTATTTTTCACCATTTCTTTTATTTGGGGCCTTTTTCATTAGCATATAAAGCTGGCCTTACACTATATATTGAGCTAATATTTGTGAATAACAAGTTAGCCACCCTCTGAAGTGGAACAACATGGTTTCTGTGTAGTCAGACAATTCATTTAAAAGTGTAGGAAGAGCGGAAGCAGACACACTCTGTGTGATTTCATAATATCAAAGCATGAAGCAGATAAGACCCCACCGGTATTTTTAAATCTGATAACATTGTTATTTGAACTCTTGGTCATAAAGTGCTTCACAGTTTGGGGGGTCAGCCCTGGTCTATTTCAGTTATTTTAGGCAGTCAGCAGTGAATGCATGGACACTGAAGACTCTGAACTTTTTTTGCAAGGTGAGTTGTAATATTATCTATAAAACCCAGTCTTTGCCAATTATTTTTGCTTTTTCTGTTCTTGAGTAAATCAATCAAAATTGTCTCTTAAAAATGAAATATATTGCTGTCTGTTTTTGTTTGCATGTGAAGACCTACATTGTCACCAGACTCATCAGCGAGCAACTTTATTGGTAAGTTACATTAACACTTGAAATTTTGCATGATTAATTTGTAAAGAGGTTGATTGCATAATTTGATTGGTTTCACATTGAGTTTTATCTGTGCCCACAGGACCAACTTACTCCAAATATTGAACAAGTCTGACCTTTCTCTGGTAATCTCACATTTCACATGCAGGAACAATAAGTATGTTAAGTTTATAAGTAGTGCATCTGAAGCATAAGAATTTTAGTGGTGAAATGATTCAATGGCGTGGAAGTGCAAGTTGTGTGCTGTCACCTCAGACACCCGGGCCCATTTATTTAGGCACTACCGTTTACAGCATAGTCATTATTCAAGAGTTAGCCCTTCGCCATGCCTCCACAACTCTTGTATTTGTACATTTCCGTCATTTAATGCATTGAAAATTAATTTATCACGTGTCCACAAAGACACATGCAGAACTGGTGCAGGTGAAAGAGCACAAGTAAGACATACACTTTTTACCTGTCCATTGTGTGACTTCAAACAGCCTTTCTCAGAGATGACACTGTTCAGTCATTTAAGGGGACATTTAAAAAAACGTGAGAATGTACCATGCCCATTCAAGGACTGCAACTACCGCACAAATGTCTATTTATCATTTAATGCACACAAAAGTAGGACACATGAAGGCACTTTAAACTTTTTGATGACATTGCATCAACAGAGAATGATAGTGCACCAGTCATGAACACTGCTGTCCTTGAGGACGAGGGTCCAGGTCAGTGTCACCAGGCAGGCACATCTGCTTTTCCTGAGACTGAAAGTTGGTGTGACACCAGCCAGTTTAGGGCCCAGTTACACCATCATTTGTCCTGCTTGTTCTTGAAGATGCAAACTGTTTTTTCATGTTTCTGACATGGCATCTCAGGAAATAGTTGATCACTTAACTCAGATATTTTCCCTGTCTCAACCTCTTGTCAAAGATACTATACAAGAGATACTGCAGAGGCATCATGTCTCTCCTACTGAAGCAGTTGTGAATGATTTGGTGAATGCTGTTATGGACAAAAAATGTTTTTGTCAGCGCCACAGCTAAAGGTGAGGAGGCCCTGTGGCACAGTCTGACCTGTCTGTCAAGGACAGACGTGGTGCAATTGGACCATCCGTAGTAGGTCACGCCTAGGCGACTCCCATAGTGAAACAACGAGCAAAATTAGAAAAAAAACCTAGTTTTACTGGTGCAAAGTCAACCCTCCTTTCTTGGGGGTGATTGTTGAATTTTTTCTTTGAAAGATTTGACGTCAATTAAAATGGTTATCCTCTCAAAAACTACTTTTACTGACAAAAAAACACAGAGTGTATTGTTTGCCTCAAGTGCTGCTCTGTCTCCTCCCTCCCTCCATCTCTCTCCTCCCTCCCTTCATCTCTCTCTCCTCCCTCCCTTCATCTCTCTCCTCCTTCCTCCCTCCCTTCATCTCTCTCCCCCTCCCCTCATCTCTCTCCTCCCTCCCTCCCTCCATCTCTCTCCTCCCTCCCCTCCATCTCTCTCCTCCCTCCCTCCCTCCCTCCTTCCATCTCTCTCCTCCCTCCCTCCTTCCATCTCTCTCCTCCCTCCCTCCCTCCTCTCATCTCTCTCCTCCCTCCCTCCCTCCCTCCCTTCATCTCTCTCCTCCCTTCCTCCCTCCCTCCCTTCATCTCTCCATCTCCCTCCCGCCCTCCCTCCCTTCATCTCCCTCCCTCCCTCCCTCCCTTCATCTCTCTCCCCCCTCCCTTCATCTCCCTCCCTCCCCCCCTTCATCTCTCTCCCCCCTCCCTTCATCTCTCTCCCCCCTCCCTTCATCTCTCTCCTCCCTTCATCTCTCTCCTCCCTCCCTCCCTTCATCTCTCTCCTCCCTCCCTCCCTTCATCTCTCTCCTCCCTCCCTCCCTTCATCTCTCTCCTCCCTCCCTCCCTTCATCTCTCTCCTTCCTCCCTCCCTCCCTTCATCTCTCTCCTTCCTCCCTCCCTCCCTTCATCTCTCTCCTCCCTCCCCTCATCTCTCTCCTCCCTCCCTCCCTTCATCTCTCTCCTCCCTCCCTCCCTCCTTCCTCCCTCTCCCCCTCCCTTCATCTCTCTCCTCCCTCCCTCCCTCCTTCCTCCCTCTCCCCCTCCCTTCATCTCTCTCCTCCCTCCCTCCCTTCATCTCTCTCCTCCCTCCCTTCATCTCTCTCCTCCCTCCCTCCCCTTATCTCTCTCCCCCCTCCCTTCATCTCTCTCCTCCCTCCCTTCATCTCTCTCCCCCCTCCCTTCATCTCTCTCCCCCCTCCCTTCATCTCTCTCCCCCCTCCCTTCATCTCTCTCCCCCCTCCCTTCATCTCTCTCCTCCCTCCCTTCTTCTCTCTCCTCCCTCCCTTCTTCTCTCTCCCCCCTCCCTTCATCTCTCTCCCCCCTCCCTTCATCTCTCTCCTCCCTCCCTCCCTCCCTTCATCTTTCTCCCCCCTCCCTTCTTCTCTCTCCTCCCTCCCTTCTTCTCTCTCCTCCCTCCCTTCATCTCTCTCCTCCCTCCCTTCATCTCTCTCCTCCCTCCCTTCATCTCTCGCCTCCCTCCCTCCCTCATCTCTCTCCTCCCTCCCCTCATCTCTCTCCTCCCTCCCTCCCTCCCTTCATCTCTCTCCTCCCTCCCTTCATCTCTCTACTCCCTTCCTTCATCTCTCTCCTCCCTCCCCTCATCTCTCTCCTCCCTCCCCTCATCTCTCTCCTCCCTCCCTCCCTCCCTTCATCTCTCTCCTCCCTTCCTTCATCTCTCTCCTCCCTCCCTTCATCTCTCTCTTCCCTTCATCTCTCTCCTCCCTCCCTCCCTTCATCTCTCTCCTCCCTCCCTCCTCCCTCCATCTCTGGGTCTTCGGGGAACACTACGACAGTGTGAGACAGAGGTACACACACACACACACACACAAACACACACACACACTGTGAGACAGAGGTATTGAACCCCCAACTCAAGGAGTCGGCTCAGAGAGTTGCAAAAAATAGTGCCGGTTTATTAACAGTGCCAAAAAGTACAAAAAGTCACACAAAAGAATACAGCCTCTCGGCAAGTTGTTGCATATCAAATGCCCGATCCCTTTCCCTCACCATGTCTCTCCATTAAATAGGCCTACCAATCAGGGCCGATTGGGAGAAACCACTGGGATAGGTGACACATCAATATAACATGATCAATCAAACACCACAGAATTATAGCCCCAACACTATATGTTCAAACGCTGCATACAAATATACCCACACACACACAACACAGTCTTTGATAATAAATCTATATAAATAAATCACACCAACCATCACGACACTCAGAAGTACAAACACTACCTCACCACCCCCGCCATTAGCAAACCAAATGAACTGTCCCGGAACAGAAAATAAAGCCCTGGTTCCCGTGCGGCACGCGTTCCCCATGGACCAGTGTGCTGGACGGACAGGAAGAAGGGTAGTTGACAAACAAATGTATGTGTGAATTATCTAGCATGTTGTAAATAAATGGAGTGTATTAAACTATGGTGTGTGGTTGTTTGTAGTGTGGTGCTATGTGTGTATGCAAAGGTAAACGGCTAAATGGTAGCATCTGGGGAAATGCGACCCTCGCTATTGACAGACAGTAAATAAAAAACAACTGCAACCCCCCACCAACCAACCCTCCATTGTCACACACACACACACACACACACACACACACACACACACACACACACACACACACACACACCACACCACAGCTGATCGCCCGCGGTGAAGGGTGGTGTACAGACGGGTGGGGGTGGTAGAGGGTTATGGATGGAGGGTACGGGAGTTTAACGGGAGGGATTAATGCTCAGAGCTCCAGCATGGAGACGAGAGAGAATTTGGCTCATTACCCGCAGAGAGGGAGAGAGAGAGAGAGAGAGAGAGACAGAGAGAGAGAGAGAGAGAGAGAGAGAGAGAGAGAGAGAGCGAGTCCTCCAACACGCTTCACCTTGAACCTCTGCACGATCAGTCCACAGGGCCAAACAATTCCCCGAGGTATGCCGGTAGTCGCTGGTAGCCATGGTTTATAATTGTTGCAAATTCAGGAAAATCAATTATGGCCTCCTTGGGGAAACGTCGAAAGATATTCTTTTATGTGAACTTTTTTCTAATCAATCTAATCATCTTTCTTCTTCTTTTTAACAACACAGACGTGAAAACAATACATTTAGGAACAGCCACGACAGGGCAATGCTTCAACCTGGTTATGAGTTTTACTAGAATTTTGTATATTTTACCGGTAGTCAAAATAACCCCTTTATGGCAGTTCTATTTCTCAAGCAAAATATAGCCTACTATTAACTTAGTTACATATTTCCCCTTCCCCGACGACAGAGATGGCAGTTATTACCCTCAGGCTCCCATATCACCAGGGTTACTGCACTCCAACAGATAATTATTATTCTACACTCTATCCATGCAGAATAATCTTCCAACCAAAACCAGATATTATATGGTCATGGTCACCGGTATCGTGTTTATTCAACCCAGTTTAAGACGGGTCCCAGATGAATGAGAAACTGTGGGAGTAGAGGTCAGGAGGTCAGACAAGGAGCTTATGATGGGTTGTGTGTCTATATATGAGGACAATGCCTCTCTCTACATTGATTTACATAACGCTGTGGAGGAGGTAGTGTTGGGTGTTTGGAGACTGTAAGATTACTAGTTCGATCCCTGGCTCCTCTTAGCCGAATGTCGAGGTGCCGTTGGGCAAGACACCTCACCCTTACTGATCCATGCACGCTGGCTTATAGCCTTGCATTGTCGGCTACATCGCTGGCATGTGAATGAGAGAATATGAAGCAGTAATAGATTATCAACAGGTGCTGAAAGCACTATATAAACGCAGACCATTTTGTCCATGAGCCATTAGCTAGCGTTTCAATGTGTGTGTGTGTGTGTGTGAGTGTGTTAATATTTTTCTATCAATATGATTAGAACCTGGCAATACAATAATTAGCAGTAGATTTAGCACATGCCAGATGTTTACAGTTCAACATATGCTACTGCTCAGTATGCCTTCATGGCGAGTTCTTGCATTAAAAAAACAATATTATACTATAAACTATATTAACTTTAATATATTCATTGTCAAGGGACATGAATATCTGTTGAGATTGTTGGCATTTGTCCCACACAAGCATTAAATCACCAGGATATATAGCATAGCACTAATAAACAAGTAGCAGTTAAAAAAAATATTAAAAGATTGAAAATGAATGACACGCTACATTTTGGGATTGAACGCGGATTATCGTGTATTTGCGGAAATCTGCAATGCTGAATATTTACATCTCAATCTTAGAATCCCACCATAAAGGTGATATTACGTTCTTTCAACATTATACGCGCTGGAATTGAATGAGCCAACTTGTCGGCTCCTAGCCAAAGCAATACAGCAGTTAGGATGAAACCTTATTTCTTCATTTCTGAAATGGTTGTTTTTTTAAATAAAACCCTTATTTGCAAAAGGAATGTCGTGGACTTAAGGAAAGTGTCTGCATGGCAGCAGATCAAAAGCTGTTCCATATTGGCAGGATGTTTTTCTCGGTGGTCCGCATTAGACAGAGAAAGAGAAGCAAAGACATCCAAATCATAGCACTCATTGCTTCATAGCATAATTGACATTGTCATATTTTGGCCAAAATGTGATATCTAAACTAACTCTACTCCCCTAGCGCTGCTGAATCACTGTGCCTCATTGGCTACATCCTAAGCCAATCAGAGTGCTTTTTACATTCCATAATCACTATCTGCCTAAATCATCTATACGACAAAGGGATTTTTGACGCTAAATACAAGAAGAACCTTAAAATACGACTTTGTTTACGGCAATCATGCTACGAGGCTCACTATATTCAGTTCGTATGCATGCCCACATCAATCTCAGTGAAAACAGTCCATTATCAGGGCTGTGTTCTGACCAGTGTAGCCTACTGTGTGTGTGTGTCAGTGTGTGTGTGTCCATATGTGTGTGTGTCCATAGTATAGTGTGTGTGAGTGCGCGCACACACCCACACACACAATATACCAACTTCTGCATAAAAGGGTGAAAGGGTATTCTCCTTTCTCTTTAGTCTGGTCTTAGCTTGGTGGCCGATTGGCTGTTTGTGAACCTTCCCATGCTGATATCCACAGTCAACCATGGCCTCAAACAGGCCCACTTTATCTATTGACATCCCTCCTGATCCACCACAATCTAACTCTATGTAGGGCTGTGCGATTAATCAAGTCAAACGATCAAAAAACTGATATAATCAAGTTGAATTTTCTTGGGTATATTTATTTTATTCATTAAATAAAGAATCCAGCTGTTATTAAATGTTGCAGAACAGCTGGATACATATTTGTGCATTATTTTTGATCTGAACATTTTCTATTTTAATATTTTCTGTATTTCTTTAAGGGGAAATTTCAATTTCAAAGTACAAAGTGTTTTTTGGAGAGAAATGCTGAATAAATGCATGTTTTCAAACTCAAAAATAATTGTTTGAATTATTGTGATTTCAATATTGACCGAAATAATTGACATTGTGGTTATTTCCATAATCAAGCAGCCCTAACTCCATGATATGCGCTCTGATTTTCCCACATTTACGCAGCACTAATCCTATATCTCTAGGCATCGCTGGATCCAGCCTTCATAACAAGAGAATTTGTGTTGGGGCCGATGTAATCCCAAAATAAGGAGATGACGCTACACCGGGATTTACTGTGGTGAGTTAAATCTGGGAACACGTGCGCTTTCTCACCACAGGGAATGTTACACACAGCACTATTTTTTTATTTTCCTCTTGATAATATGAAAAACCAACACAAGGCTAACGTAGTCGCTATATGTTTTGATATTGTGTTTTAAGGTTAAATGTATGTATAAATATAAATGTATAAATGTACGCGTTACATGCTTCAAACAAAAGGTTGCCTCTGAAAATACCGGAACTTACCTTTGAACCTCTGTGAATTCATGCTAATTTTGTTGCCAGCTTCTCTCTGCATTTCCCTTTTGTTTAACTGCTAACTGCCAAGTTGTTTTTGTGACTAATTTCTTACTTGTGTTTTTGTTTATTTGCATTTGTACCGTTGATTGTCGATTATTTCTTCCATGTTTCTTCAGTTCTACTCATTCATTGTTTGGTTGCATTCCTGGTTATTGCTAGCTTCTGTTATGCATGTTATTTCTGTTTTCGGCTGAGGGTTGAAGATGTTTATCCATTCTTGAAGGTAGCTCCTTTTTCGTCCTCTCTTGTCTGATTTGATTTGCTTGAGTACCCCCAACAGCAAGCGTGTTGATGATCTCATCCGACGATGAAGGAAGGGCAGACTCACTGCTTCATGTGTTTCTCTGTCAACAGTGCGGGCTACACAGGGGACATTAGACTGTGGTAGTCAACCAACGGCAAGCGGACCCCTAGAGGCTCCGTGGGCCGTTCCGGGGAAAGTTATAATAACAGTTTTTGGCCAATTTTTGGGCCGCCAAAGGAAAAAAACAAAAAACAGAAAAAAATCCCATTTGTAATCATTTTAATGACCAGGTTGCAACTCTACAGTTACATGTATTGGTCTGCATCCAGTATATATAATACATACATTTTAAATAAAAAAAATAGGCAAAACCTGGCACAACTTTAGAAAACCTTGAGAATAATTTTAACTACATTTACATTTACATTTAGGGCATTTAGCAGACGCTTTTATCCAAAGCGACTTCCAATAAGTGCATTTGTTACAATAAGTACATTTGTCATAAGAAGTGAAACAATATATCGCTGTCGGTACAGTAAAGACGTTCATAGAACCAAGTGCAAGTATTACAATCGCTAGGCTAACCCATTCCCTGTGTAAAGCAGCGATAGCAGCTACTGTAGATGCTACACAATTAAGTACCTTGAATAAGTGCAATGTACAAGTGCCAGGACGTACAACATTCAATGGTGGCTGTGCATTGGTTTCTATGCAGAGTCGAGATGAACTCTGAACAGGTGAGTTTTGAGTCTTTTGCGGAAGCTGGTGAGCGACTCTGCGGTCCTGACATCGGTAGGGAGCTCGTTCCACCAATAACACACAATCCCTGGGGTTCTCTGCCCTATACAGTCGAATTTGGGATGTAACAGTCCTGTGTGCATTTTAGAATAAAAACTTATTTTTAACAGTCAGTCTCAGTGTGCCTTCCGTTCTTATCAGCATGGACCTTATTCAGGAGCAATTCCAGCTACAAAATCACCTCAGGAAAACCTGCAGACACACACACACACACACACACACACACACAGACACACACACACACACACACACACACACACACACAGGGAGGGGAGAAAGAGAGATACTTTTAAAATAGAAGCTTACCAAACAAGTCATCATCATCACTAATATCTCATTGCCTGTCATCAATAAGCTTGTCATTAAATCACACAATATTTGTTTCTAGGTCAACAAACCTTTTTGTATTGCCGTGGGATTTGTGGTGCTGTTTTCGGTTGGCCATGATTCCTCTGATGTCCGGCTCCATTTCCGTCGTTGCAATACGAAGGACATCATGTAGATGGCCATCTGTAAGCCTGGATCTCAGCTTGGATTTGTTGATGGCCATGGTGGAGAAGGTCTTCTCACAAGTATATGTGCTCCCGAATAAAGAGACCATTCTGATGGCATGCTGGCACAGTGCAGGGTATGTTGCTGGGGAATGTCCTTTGTAGAACTCGATGAGATTCCTGTCACGATATGCTGCTCTGGCCTCGGAGCTCTCCTGTAGGTCGATGAGCTCAAACTGCATTTCTGCAGGCTCTTCCGCAGGGACACGAGAGAGGATTTTGGAAGAGGTTGATTGACTTCTCGTGGTTCTTGAAGTCAGAGAAGCGGTGCTCGAATTCCTCTCCTAGTTTTTTTATTCGGTTTTGGTTGTGGTCTGAACGCAGGTGACGCAGAACGTGGCGCCGATCTGTGTCTGTTTCATCTACGAGCGCCTTGCAGGCGGGAAAATGGGTTACATCTCCCTGTTTGAGCTGTCCCTGCAGCAGTTCAATTATTCTCTGGAAAGCTTTGACGTTGTCAAATAGTTTGGAAATAAGCTTCCCATGTCCCTGCAGCTTCAAATTGAGAAAACGCTTAAATTTGGCACCTCTGCTCAGCCACCTGTCAGCAGAGAAGTATATAACGTCACCAAAATCTGCCTCCAATTGCTCCAAAAAAGTCTTGAATTGGCGGTGATTCAGACCTCTGGACTTCAGGAAATGAACTGTCTTCACAACCATCTCCATGACATGTTCTATTTCAAGCCTTTGAGCAGCGAGGGCTTCTTGGTGTATTATGCAGTGATATTTGATTAATTTCTCACCTCCGCTGTTGGCCACTTTCTCAGAGAGCAGCGACACAGCACCTGCCTTTCTTCCGACCATTGCCGGTGCTCCATCTGTCGTGACACCGACCATAGACGGCAGCTTCACATTGTATGCTTCGAGACTGCGACACACAGCATCACAAATTTTGACTCCCCTTGTTCTGTCTTTGATACTCTCCAAACTAAGCAGCTCCTCGCCTATTTCAAAGTTCTCCATGACCGTTCAGATGAAAATCAGCAATTGCGCTGTATCGGATGCTTTCATCCAGTGCGATGGAAAAGGCTCCCTTTCCTAGTCCCTCTAAACGTTGTCCCAGTTGCTCTTTGGGATTGTTTGCCAGATCTTCGATTCGTCGTGTCACTGTGTCATTCGACAAACGCCCCATGGAGCTTTGCTTTTTTCTCTGGGCATACAAAGTCGGCCACTTTCAAAATGCAGTCTCGCACAAATTATACGTTACTGAAGTTCTTGCTCCGGCGGGCTATTTCTTGAGCTACAACGTAGCTAGCCTGTGTTACAGCTTCACCGGATTTTGTTAGATTTGTGAAAACTGACTGCTGTGCAGCGTAGCCTCTTTTAAGTTGTTCAAGCTTACTGGTGCGCTCCTCGCCAGGTAGGTTTTATGTCCTTCAGCAGCTTCACCTTGTTTAAGTCCTTCAGCATTGCATTAACCTGCTTGCAGATCAGGCACATGACTTTATCCGACCCGTGAGGTACGGCAAAGTAAGCATATGTCCAGTTATCTTGAAACTAAATCACGAAACTGAGTTTCATCCTTTCAAAGTAATGTACAGTTGGATTAAAACTAACAAATGTAACAGGATTTAATTGAAAGCTAGAGAGAGTCGACTTCCTGCGGGCCGCAATTGGCACCCGGGCCACACTTTGAGAACCAATGGTGTAAACAGTTATCTTCCCATGGTAATAAACAGAAAGATATTGAACCGTGGATTATTTTGAACAATTATTATTTGCGTCAGTCCCAAACTGCGTTTGTGGTGACCTGCGCCCCTAGTTCACGTATTAAAGGGAACTTCACCCCTAAAATGATTTAGGGTTACACTCTTCGAAAACGTGCGTTCTGGCACTGTTTTAAAACAAAACAGGGCAGGGGCCCTGTGGTGTTGTAGCACTTAGGGGCCGTCTAGAGAGGGCCCTCAGAATGAGAGAGAGAACGCAAGAGGGCAGGAGTTACAACGTGTCTACAAATGGCCGTCGGTCATAAAGTGGCTTTCAGTGGATAAAGTGCGACAACACTTATGTGTAATATGCGATCATTGAGGATAAAATGTTGACCTTTATAAACTCTGTGACCACAATGAAATCAAGAGGGAACTCTAGGGGGATGTTGACTCGGCCCCTTGTGAAAGGGGCCGAGTAGAAAGGCATCTCCCCCTGAAGAAAGGCATCTCATATTAGACCGAGGGGGATGGTGTATAGAATAAAAAAAAGGCGGGAATGGATGAACGTGATCCACAAAACTTCTGGTGGATTTTCAGTTATATTTTGAATGCCAATAATTAGTTTTCAAACTTTTGTGTTCGGAAGTGAAAGTAGACATACAATTAATATTGTCTCACGTAATACAAGTACCACTGCAGTATACAGAGTCCTAACACTGACTAACTGAAGAAGTACACTGAAAAGAAACCTAAGAATGGTTGGACATATTTTTCTGGAATGCACTTATAGGGTGCTTTTCTAACTCAAAGCGCTTTACAACATTGCCCTTTTTGGAAACCTACACCCATTCACACACCGACGGCAGAGTCAGCCATGCAAGGTTGACAGCGAGCTCATCGGGAGCAGTTAAGGTGATGTGCCTTGCTCAGTGACACCTCGACGCTCGGCTCAGGAGGAGCCGGGAATCGAACTAGCAACCTTCTGGTTACATGAATAGACACGCTCTGCCAGGAAACAAGGGAGTGGATCACTTACCTTTAGGTGCAGGGTTGAGGAACAGGGTTGGATGGAGTGTACGAGGAATCACCCAGAAAGTTTGGGTGGGGGGAGAGAGAGAAAGAGAGAGAGAGAGAGAGAGAGAGAAAAAAAAAAAAAGAAAAAGATAAAGTTAAAGAAAATAAAGAAAGAGAAAAAACAGAAAAAGAAAAAAGAAAGAGAAAAAAAAAGAAAACAGAAAGAGAAAAAGAAAGAAAGGAAAATACGTTAGTTCAGATATGGTGGGATTTGTCACTATCAACAACCTCACACTGCATTAAAACTCCCCCAAGGAGAAACTAGCATTAGCTCTAAAGGACTAATTATCCCCCATGAATTTCTCAATCAGTTCCCGCCAAAATGCCCCCTCCCCACCCCTCAAGTCTCCCACACTTCCTGTCTGCACACCCTCCAGTGTTAGGGCGAGTATGTAAATATAATTTCCCTCCGTTTTGCAGCTAAACTCATCAGCATTCACGGTAACGCGCCGATGTCTCCGTGGGGAACCGCCGGCAGGCAGAAGGTAGGAATGAACGAAAGGTGAGAACTTCAAAAGTTTTACTTCACTTCACTTTTACTGAAAGTGTTGTGAGTAAAGATGGGGGGAGGGGTGTGTTGCTGTTATGCAACACATAACAGCCTCAAATGCTGGTCGTTTACATCGCCCGCACACCTCCAAAGCACTTGAATAAAATTGCTTTCCGAACATGAAATCACCCTTAAAGTGTTTCTCTTCCTGCGAAGATTTGAGATGTTTCGGGTTAAGTAGAAGGCGCTTGTTACGACCCTAAGTTGATGTCAGACGAGGTAGGGAGGTAACATAGCTGAAAGGGTTTGAAATTATACTTTACAACCAGGAACCATTCAAAGAAACAAATCGTTTATTTTATATCAATGGTATGGAAGTGTAGCGGTGGACTCTCGCACCATAACATAATAAAGGGAGTCAAATAGAATTCAATTCTAAATCAAAAAGGTTATTTATTTGATATGGTAGAAAAAAATGTCTAGGGATAATGAGTTTGAATGCAAGGATATGGGGGGAAGAATTTGGTAAAGAAAAAAAAGTGAAAGACTAAAGAAGTATAGTGCCTGCATCAACCTGAAGGGGAGTTAAAACAAGCTTGTATAACCCCACCGTCAGTACTCGGGTGTGGTGAATTAGGTCATAAAATGAAAAAAATCGCAATATCGGTTGAAATAATCACAATTTGATTATTTCCCCAAATCGTTCAGCCCTAATCAAGACCAAGAAATTCAACAATGGAAGAAAAAATCCTCCTAATACCTAAACATCTAAACATATGGAGAACCAACAGTAACTGCTAATGTTGTGTTTTAAGTGTTAGAGATTGTTACTTTAGCGCTATATGATAGTAACCCCGGGCAACAGATGCCAGTAGCCAGAAAGCAGCCATACATTTTGTAACAGATGGAGAAAGGAGCAGTCAGGTCCTCCCACCAATTCTTTGACACTGTGAATTTCCCTTGAGATTCAAGAATTATACAGCCTAATCTCCCGCCGTTGGGAATCGTAGCATCCAGCTACTTAGATACGTCTGTGAAGATCTTTCTTTTTATATATATATACGTATACATACAATATGCCAGGACGTACAAGCATACAACTCTCAGAAAGTCTTTCCAGTGACCCTGTACTAAATAAATAAACACAAAAGTCTTATAATAAGTAACCACTGGAATAAAACCAGGGTAAAGACACCAGAACAACGAAACCCACCTCACTACTTAGCTACAGGAGTGAGGCAAGAGGGAGAAAGGAGAAAGGAGCAGTCAGGTCCTCCCACCAATTCTTTGACACTGTGAATTTCCCTTGAGATTCAAGAATTATACAGCCTAATCTCCCGCCGTTGGGAATCGTAGCATCCAGCTACTTAGATACGTCTGTGAAGATCTTTCTTTTTATATATATATACGTATACATACAATATGCCAGGACGTACAAGCATACAACTCTCAGAAAGTCTTTCCAGTGACCCTGTACTAAATAAATAAACACAAAAGTCTTATAATAAGTAACCACTGGAATAAAACCAGGGTAAAGACACCAGAACAACGAAACCCACCTCACTACTTAGCTACAGGAGTGAGGCAAGAGGGATCCAGTCAAACGAGGAATACATCAAAAAGCTTGGTCTGGCCAAAGACCCTCTTTCCTCCGCTAATGGGTCGCGGGATGCAATACCGGTGACCTTTCCGGTGGACCATTACCGCTAACACAAACACATAAGTGCGCTCTCTAGCAAACCAACGGCCCGTATCTGTCGGGGCTTGTCAGCGAGCGAGAGCGATGGCCTTTTAAGGCATGTAGGTGTAGGTGAGGGGAAGGGTTTAAAATGAATATCCGAGCAGGCGACGGTGAAATCTGAGTGTTGAGTCGCGGGAAGTGTTGATCGTGCTGGATAACTGCCCCGTAGTGTTGACAATAGCCAAGGTGAACCTCTTCACAAGCCTCCCGTTAGCACCTTAGCACCTTACGCAGTAGGATTAAGTGCCGCAAACGTCAAAGTGTGTTGTTGTCAGAATCCGTGAATGTTGTTTATTTTGCATTCACCCTAGTCCCTTTTTCACCCGTTCCTAACACTCCTCTTGTGGTCGCTCTTTAGCACCTGTTGGTCAAGGATGTGCAGTGTGACCTTTGACCTTTTAGCCTCAAGTTTTGCTATGACTTCATGGCTATTGTTTAGCTCTGTGCACTCTGTAGTGTGAGAAAGTCGAGGGTCAAACACTTATTTCTATTGTCTTAAAGGTACAGTGTGTAGTATTTCAGGCAATCTAGCCGAACAGACTTAGCAGAAAACGAATAGAATGTTTTATTTAGTTGGTAGTCCAATTAAAATTAGAATCTTTCTTTTCCGTAGCCTGAAAATTGTCCCTTTATATCTACATGGATAGCCTCCTTCATGGAGGCCGCCATGTTTCTACAGTAGCCAAGAACAGACAAACCACTCTAGTGACAAACACATTTTTATTAGACGCTTCCACAATGCAGAACAATTGACAATCATAACCAACATCTTACTTGTAAGCTATGACCTGTAGTTATACAGACTATATAACTAAGTTTAGCAAATAACTAAACACAATTTATGTACGAGGAGCTCTTTTTTTAAAAACGCGATAAACGCCAAATTGAACAAAAATTAGTTTGTCATGCCATTTTGCTGTACACTGAACCTATTCACTGCTCCATCAACGTTTAATGCCAAATCGCTATATTTCCTTTTTTAAAATGTACCGCAAGATGCCGTTTTTTTTCCAAACCGCGACAAGCGCCAAACCTATTTTTTGCCAAAATGCGATATGTCCACCTATCGGACTGTGAGGCAGCGGGACAACGTCGCGGGCAGATGGACCATCTGGCTTGAGCCAGCACCCAATTTATCCTCCCGGACCCTACACACACTGGTGGTTTCATTTTGATGTAAATGCGATTAGACGCTCTGCGGATCCGGGGGGGGGGTAGCGTTTTGGAAAAGAGCTCCTCAATCTATCAAAGAATGTCATCACATGACAGTTGGTTACGCGACACTAACAGTACTAGCCTCTGTAGCTTCTCCTACGTCATCAGAAAAGGAGAGGGGAGTTCAGCTGGTGGCTAAAAAGCCGCTAAACCCTACACACTTCATCTTTAATTACTGTGGAATACAATTAACATAATGATTATACGATGCATCCAGGCGATGCAATACGATAGATAGTCATGCGCTGGCGGAGAATTGTTTTCTTCCAGTTGTGTGGTTCCGCTTATGT
>NC_136946.1:22732884-22762884 GCF_949987615.1 Pollachius pollachius | reverse complement strand
ATATGGTAAATATAAAAAATATATTAAAACAAGGTAAGGGAGATTTTCTACAGTGTCAAACAGTTTGAAGAGGACTTAAGCAGAATAATAATTACTTCTGTAATTCTTTATATTCGTATGTATATCCATAGCATAATTACCCAATTCATATTTTAAGATTAATCTTGTATATAGCATCAAAAATGGAATAATGGAATGTAAAAAGCACTCTGATTGGCTGAAGATATAGGTAATGGAGCAGAGACTCTGGCACAAGAAGAAGTGCTTATGTAATTGTCTATATTTGTATGTATATATATATATATATATATATATATATATATATATATTGTTTGCTTTTTGTACAAAACGTACCGCAAACCCAGAAGGGATCCAGTACATTGTACTGGTATTCCTTACAATCAGACAAGAGATTTCCTGACAACTGGGGAAACATGAACCCATCAAAACTTTACGATATTAATAAGTGTCCGCAAAAAGGCCCGTATGCAGTCCACTCAAGGGGCAAACGTTCTGTAGAGCCTGGGAACCCTTCCTCTCGTACTATGAAAAAACCTTTGTTTCCAAGCATTAAGCATGGGTTCCCTGAACCCTAACCATTCCCTTTTTTACATTTTAATGTGTGTCTTTTTCTGTCATTATTTTTTGCTATGTTTGTGTATCGAAATTAGTCTGTCTTGTCACTGTGGTATTACTTGTTGTGATTTGTGAAAAAAAAAGGGTGAAAAATTCAATAAAAACATTTAAATCCAAAAAGAGCCGTGTCTGCTGTCCCTTCTGATCCACAGCAGCACTTTCCTTCAGCCCTCTTCATCTGAGAGCCTCAATGCCCTTCAGTCTGTACAGGGAGTCGCCCGTCACAACGTTTACCATCCGACACTTGAACCGGCCCTCGGCCCCCTCAGTTAGGGAGTGGAGAGGCCAAAGATGTGTGAAAAAAAAGGGGTGAATGTAGAATTACTAAGGATGGAAACGGGTGTTGCGATGAAAGGATTTCAAACTGACTGCTCTTATTCGAAGGCTGAAACGGTTTCAAACAGAGGGCTTTTTTGATCGAATCCCTGAACGTTAAAACATTGACAGATCGAAACAGACAGGGGCAGCCATTATACATGAATAATTAAAAACACTGTTCTTAGACTACATGGGAATTCTAATGCAGAAGGCATTCAATCTTGATTAGCACATTGAACTATTCCAGCTTACCCTTGGGGATAACTAGAAGATACATTATGTACGGCGTGATAGCGAGCTAATGTTGTCACGCTTATAACATTATTAGTGTTCCCTTCATTCTATATTCACCCTTTGCACAGGAAACACTTCAGAATAAACATTTATAAAGCGTGAATATTCTCCCCCCCAGAGACCCCATGTGACCCCTTTGTGAAAGGCAAGACAAGGCAACTTTATTCATATAGCACTTTTCATACACGAGGCAGACTCAAAGTGCTTCAAATAGAATAAAACAAAATAATAAAAAAATAGATAAGTAAGAGAAAAAACGGCAATGTTAAAAAAACTGCATAGGATAAAATTAACCCAAAAGAAAGAAAAGCTAAGTTAAGAAATGCATTGTAGAAAGTGCAATGACACAAAACAACAAGGTCTTCAAAAGAAAGAGCAAAAGAAAGCAATGCCGAGCTCGGAGGAATAAGATAAAGATATACGATTAAAGATAATTAGTCCTGTTCCAGTAGCTCGGTCGGCTATTGTTTTTCTCACACAAAAGGCCGGTTTAGCAGGTGTCTCAGCAAAGTACTATCTTAAGACAAAGTCCTCCGTCTCCTCATTCAAAGTCTCCCTTGTTTGGTCTGTATAACTGCAAAGGGGAAATAGACGGAGATTGAAGAACAATAAAACCTGGAAGAATATAATTTAAAAAAAGTCGGAAATGTAAGGTTCTCTGAACTCCTCTTCAAAGTTGCGACCGTGATTAAAGGCTCACTGCGTCCTTGACGTAAAGAAACCCTGAGTGGAATGATGGAAGCAAACCCAAAAAAAACAAGAGAAAAGTGATGAGCAAAACTGTATTGTTTTCAAAGTCAGAGTGTCGCTTAGCCACGGCCCTGACACTGACTCATCAGGGGGAGGGCTTTTTTATGCTCTCTCAACTTTGATTGGAAAAAAAAAGAAAAAAGCAAGCATTACTGGTTTCCAAAAAGGAGGAAGCAGATTGCGCTGCATTCTTTAGTGAGGACAAAGTCAGTTGGAGGCTGCTTGATCGAATGCATGTGTTATGGTAAAGATGCAAGGTGGTTAGTGTCGTGTTTGTACCACGACAAAAACTAAGACTGTGAATCTGCCCTTCAAAAGTTTAAAGAAACAGCATTGGTTACTTGAGTGAGTGTGTGAGTGAAAAGAGAGAGAGAGAGGGGAGAGAGAGGAAGAATGTGTGTGTGTGTGTGTGTCTGTGTGTGTGTGTGTGTGACAAAGAGGGAGCGAGAGAGCAAGAGAGTGTGTGAGAGAAAGAGGGAGTGAGATAGTGTGTGACCACGTCGTATCAGGTGTGTGTGTGTGTGCATGCCTTTTGGCTTAAGTCTTGGGTATACATGCATTACTGTGTGTGGTGTGTGAGTGTGTGCTTCTGTTTTAGATGGTGTGCTGTGCATATGTGTATGTGTATGTAAGTCAGTTCACCCTTTTTTCAAATAAATCTTCCATGCTAGGCAATTATCACTGATTACCTCCAAGCACGAGTAGCTACCATACACAAACTAAAGAGATTCGTATCCAGAGTACACAAACTAAAGAGATACACAACTAGAGTACACAAACTAAAGACATACCTATCTAGAGTACACAAACTAAAGAGATTCATATCCAGAGTACACAAACTAAAGAGATACACAACTAGAGTACACAAACTAAAGAGATTCATATCCAGAGTACACAAACTAAAGAGATACACAACTAGAGTACACAAACTAAAGACATACCTATCTAGAGTACACAAACTAAAGACATACCTATCTAGAGTACACAAACTAAAGAGATTCATATCCAGAGTACACAAACTAAAGAGATTCATATCCAGAGTACACAAACTAAAGAGATACACAACTAGAGTACACAAACTAAAGACATACCTATCTAGAGTACACAAACTAAAGACATACATATCCAGAGTACACAAACTAAAGAGATTCATATCCAGAGTACACAAACTAAAGAGATACACAACTAGAGTACACAAACTAAAGACATACCTATCTAGAGTACACAAACTAAAGACATACATATCCAGAGTACACAAACTAAAGAGATACATATCTAGAGTACACAAACTAAAGAGATACATATTTAGCGTACACATAACAATAAATAAGTTTATTTTCGATGAAACACGCCGGGCAGAATCAGACGCTGGGAAATGTTCTACAACCTCTTCATCTCTGAGGGGTTTTGAAGGAGGAGATGTGCTGGGTAGTCAGCTGTGGTTAGGGATAAATATGATGACGGGTGCAGAGGGGCACCTTAGAGGCTTCAGCAACAACAACAACAACAACAACAACAACAACAACAAAGATGCATGCCGCTGATGTACAATGTTCTGCTGATTTTACTATAACCGGACGGTATGTTTACGGTAAAATAATACAAATCTTAAAGCTTTTATTGAGAAGGAAGATATATATTTTTGAGAGAGAGAAAGAGCGAGAAATTGAGATTGAAATGAGAAAGCGATTGAGAGAGAGCTAGATTTAAACGGATTTAAATGAGAGAGAAGCATTGAAATTGAGAAAGAGAGAGAGAGAGAGAGAGAGAGAGAGAGAGAGAGAGAGAGAGCCTCCATTACATCCCAACCAGCCCCACCTGAAGCTAGCCTCTCTGCCGAAACACATCCTCACTTGTTATTAGCCGAACCACGCTTCCATTCATTCATATTCATGGGGTCCTGCTGCGATGTAGCTAGTTAGCTCACATCCAAGGGGACAACTAGCGCTAATGCTTATTTGGCAGAGCCCACTAAGCAGGAATGCACAAGAACATCAGTAGGAGAGTGTGCGCTTATTACCACACTTTCTTCCCTTCCTGGTGGGATTTGATTATTTTTCGGAAACATTACGGAAACATTTCGGAAGCTCGACGTGAAGAGTGTCAGTGGAGATTGGCAATTTGGTTGCCGTGACGAAAAGATGAACCCAGCCCCGTCCCCGTATCTCTCTTTCTCACCTGCAGAGACAAACACAAAAGGAGACAATTTCCTCTCTAACAAAGTGAATCATCGCAGCAGCGAGACACACCACTTTGAAACACTCTGAAATAACCTCACATCCAGAAAGAATGACATTTTCTGACACTTTGCAGATTTCCAATAATACCGATAGACAGAAAACGTCTTGGAAGAGAAGCCGATTTACTTGTTGAAAATGCCTTTTCCTTGGCTGCAAAGTTGTTGTGGATGTTAACATGAATTCATTGGGTGGACTGTTTTTATCTGCGAAAGTGAAACAATTAGAGGAATTTTAAACTAGGTTATTAGATCGCTTTTTGTTTTGTTTCATAAGTGCTATGCATGTTTTTCATGTTAAGATATCTGATTCACACAATGGAACTGTACTTCAGGTGTGGGATCAGCGGTTGTTGTAGGTTGTAGTCAATTGGTCCTTGTATATGGAAGCATATATGTATCAAAATTCAAATGGCAATGCAATTTGCAATTCAATTAGTCATTACATTATGAAATTGACGATTCATTATGCAATTTAATAATGTAATTTTTAAATACGTTACTCAAAGTGTATTTTAATATGAATAGTGACAATGAAATCCTCAATAAAATTTGAAAAGTTATAACAATAAAAATAGAATAACATTTTGTCCAATTTTTTGAGTTCCTTCATTCAAACTGAAAAGCTATAGCGTCCCCGTGATTGCAATGCACTTCGCCGCGCTCCGTGTGTTGCAAAATTCTAATTCGATTTTATAAAACGTATCAGCCAATCGTGTCTGGGCGGGAACTATGTCACTTCCTCATCAGACCAGCTGATCATCCAGGACCTAGCACTTGGCACTTTCTTTTCTATGCCTAGCATTGTGCCAGGTTTGACTGGGTTGGCGTATATAGTAATAAGCTGAAAATGGCGGAAAAGACGGTGGCGGAGCTGCTGCGGGAGGCCGCTGCAGCTCTAGAGGAGCGGGATGCAGGGTCCGAAACAGCGACCAACATGCCTGCACCGGATCGCACCGGAGAAGGGCGCGCAAACCCTGTGTGCCACTTTTCTGCTCATATAGGCTACTTTACTGAAATAACTAGTCAGGGGCGTTATCTCCCTTGGAAGATCTGTAGGTATGCTTTGTTGATCTGAATAAACGTTGTGTCTCGACTATGCCTTGCGTCACGTTGATTCTCGAGCTCGCTGCTTTGCTTAGAGACGATCCAGAGCAAGAGACTACACCGCATTTGGCGACCGAAATGATAACGAAAAAGTGAATAACATAATGTTTGGTTGGGTTGTTGGCAGTGGAGGGAAACACAACATTAGGTTTTGAATAACTGGTGTAATGGCCTCTTCTTTATGGAAACGAGACAAATACCATGGTCTATAATAACATGGACAGTCGGGTCACAAGTTGATCTGGCTGCCTCCTGCTCCTAGGAAGTCTAGTTGTACTTTTTAGTACTGCAGCTGATCAAGTCTCTGTGGCTCAACGGCACAATGGAACGAATCTCAGCTTGAAATAAGTCCCCCAATAAATGGTATGAGTTCGAATCCTGTATTTATTATAAAAAAACACATTTTCAATTTATTTTTTGGCTGACACGTTTTGCAAAACGATTTGCAAAGCGTTTTGCATAATCTTCTGCAAAACGTGTTTTGCGGATTGAAATGTAATTTGAATTTCGCAACACACGGAGCGTGGCGAAGTGCATTGCAATCACGGGGACACCGTAGCTTTTCAATTTGAGTAAAGGAACTCAAAAAATTTGACAAAATGTTATTCTATTTTTATTGTTATAACTTTTACAAATTTTGTTGAGGATTTCATTGTCACTTTGCATATTAAAATAAACTTTGAATAACGTATTTACAAATTACATTATTAAGTTGCATAATGAATTGTATGTGTGTGTTCGTGCCTGTGTGTGTGTGTGTGTTCGTGCCTGTGTGTGTGTGTGTGTTCGTGCCTGTGTGTGTGTGCGTGTATCCTTGCGTTAGTTTGAGAGCAAACAAGGTGACGATGATCCAGGCAAGAGGAGAGAGGAGACACCGGAATACAGATGAGAAGAAGTGGGGTAGAGGAAAGGAGAGACAGAGAGGGACAGAGACAGAGAGGGAAATGGAATCTGGCTGGAGGTGAACCGAGAGAGTGTGGTCATCAGCCACGGAGCTGGGAGTGATACGCTGAGCCGGGAGTGAGACGCTGAGCCGGGAGTGATACGCTGAGCCGGGAGTGAGACACTGAGCTGGGAGTGAGTCATTGAGCCGGGAGTGAGACACCGAGGTGGGAGTGAGGTTCGAGACACACACACACACACACACACACACACACACACACACACACACACACACACACACACACACACACAGATAGACCTACATGCACCCAAAACGGATCGCTATTTATTTATTTAATCATTTATTTATTTTATTGAACACAGCCTGCATGACGGTGAACTAGACACGTCAAAAATATAACTTCACACGGTGTCTTTTTACAATTTATTTGTTATCATTAGTGATCAGCAGAGAAATAGTCCGCCAAAGATGTTGACGTCGCTTAGCAACCGAGGACGCTATTCACCACCGGAAGTTGTGAAGGCCCATGCAAGTCAATGGAGCGTTCAACAGCATTGAGAAGAGCCGTGTAATAAAAAGCGATAGTCACATTCATTATTCGATATTCTACGTGACTCTGACTATTGGACGGTCGTTGCCTGCTATGTACGCCACATTAACGTACCGCGGTACACCTCTGTAACCCTCCGAAGTGCCTGTACCGTGACGGTTAGAGTACCGTTACACCCCTACACGGTATGTTCATTTTATCTTCTAATTTCGATATAAATGCTTCTGAAGGGGTAAAATACTGGACACACAACACTGTCTACCGGTCTCACGGTAATGTCAAAATCCATACCGTAGAGCAAATTCACACGGGTGTACTTCTATACCGTTCATACCGTACACACCTACTAGAAATGATTCAATAAATCAAAACACAAACGTGGGAGGGAAGGGGTGTAATTGAGAAGGTACAGAGGGTGATGGGCTGGCAAAATAAGAACGCACACACACAATGTTTGAAACCTTGTTAACTGGCTCTTGGCCTCGCTCTCTGATAAGATAGACAGACAGAGAGAGACAGAAAGAAAAACATGCCGAGAGAGGGAGGGAAATTAACTATTGCCTGAATACTACTTTTCCAGAGATGTGGTGTGGAGGACTGAATACATCCATGTTAAAGTCCTCCTCCTCCCGAACACGTGTAAACACAAATACATGAAGGAGATGACGGGATCTGTGACAGAATCCCAGAGCATGAGCTGTCAGCCCACAGGTTGTTACCCTGCAGTGACTGCAGCCAGAGTCACACCTGCACTGAAATGTCTGTACACACAGCGCGCGTGTGTGTGTGTGTGTGTGTGTGTGTGTGTGTGTGTGTGTACATGGCTTGTTAAGGGAAAATTGCTCCCCGAGTGCTCTGAAAGTCGAAATGTCCTCCTCTCTCTCTAACTAGGCCTCTCTCTGTCAATCTCTCTCCTCCCCACTGTGTGTCTGTGACACAGGTCACAAACACACTACCCGCCTCCCTCCCTCTGGCCCACACTCTCTCTTTCCCCATCCATCTTTCTCGCTGTATACCTCCGTCCTCTGTCTCTCCCCCACTTCCCTCCGCTCCTTCCCCTCCGCCCGGTAACAGGTGAGCACCAACAGCTTGCAGGGGGGGGGGGGGGGGGAGTCCTGTAAATAACAGCTCCTGAACGAGGGTACCGTTTCCATGGGTACCAGGTACTGTTACCAGGGACCGTTTCCATGGGTACCCGGTACTTTTACCGGGGCGCTCTCTGTGTCTTGTTTCGTCATTTCCACTCTGTTGTCCATGGTCTCTTGTGGTTAGAGATAGATTTTTTCCACCCCGCCTCGTTTGCTGTGAAGGTCCTCTTCAAACTTTATTGATAAGGAAGTAAACAGACGGCCGGTTCCACACACAGGTGACCACAGATCGTTGTTTCTGAGAGAATAGATTACGCATCAAAACACCTCTTCGTCCAAGTTCATAACCACACACACACACACACACACACACACACGAGAGCGAGGCATCAGCCTGACTGACTGCTGAAGAGGGAGTTACCACCTCAGACAGCAGGTCTCTGTCTCCCAGTCAAGAGATTAGCAGCGATAGCAACGCTAGCACTCTACACACATACAAACAATGGCTGCATTCTCTGTTGTCTCTGGTGCTATCATGTGCCTCTGACTGGCTCACTGTTGACATCCAGAAGTAATGTCTACACTACATGCGCATTACGTTTTTCACACATTTCCCTACATCGATAAACAAATCAATCAATCAAATTGTGCGCAGCAAACACGCATTCACTGAGGCGAACATGTAGGACGCTGAAGTCTGCCTTCACGGTTTAGTTATTAGTTGATGTTTAGTCGGGTTGCATAGCTCAGCTTTGGTGATTCATCGTCTGAGGAGAGCGAACATCTGTCACGCCATAAGATGTTGAAGGAGTAATTATGGGATGTTTTTTTTGGTGAGCAGACGGTTTCTGGAGAGTGTTTTGCTAGAAGGGGGGCTGCCTCTTCACCTCTACTTCCTTAATTCGTACTCTCGGAAAATGCGGTCTGATCGATTGCCGCGGCAACGGTGGAAGACGTTGCGTATTCGCTGAACGGAGGTAATGAAAATCAAACTCACGTTTTGTGGAAATCACAAAAATTAAAAGCGCATTTTGACGCCATAGTAAATCTAGAATTTTAAATGTTTTAAAATCTAGAGATTCTAACAAATGCATTTTGTTTCTTTGACAAGTTGGTACCTGCTAACGTATTTAGTTCATGAAACGTTATTACAGGGTTAGTTTGGCTGTTTGGTTCCAACTCTTCTGGTGCTCCCTGCCTACACAGAGGGCACTATACCATCCCCCATGGGGTTACCAGAGCTCTCAACCCATCATATAGGGGACATAAAGCACAGAACCAAAGCAGGTGGAGGTGTATAGGTTAAAGGGGACATTTTATACCACCGTGATTAGCCGTTACAAGCCGTTCTGCCTCTTCTGACATCACCAAGTGGGCGTGTCCACCTAGATATGTACTGGATAGATCAGTGGACCGTAGCAAACGGTCCACTGATCTATCTAGCAAATGCTCATCTATCCGTCATACTTCTAGGTGGACAGGACCACATGTGATGCAGATATTACGGTTTGCAACGGCTAATCACACTCACACCTGGTGGTATAATATGTCACCTTTAAGTAAAGTACAGTGCAGAACCAAAGAAGGTGGAGGTGTGTAGGACTGAACCAAAGCAGGTGAAGTGGGAGGTGGAGTAATATCAGGACTTCAAAAACAAATGAACTCGCTGAAGTCTTCGTCGTGCAACACGACAGGAAGTCAATTTCCCGCCAACGTCAGGACTTGCTCGCCGCCGCGGGACTGTGGTATAATTATCATCCTGTGTGTCTGCGCACGCGTGCGTGCTTGCTTGCATGCATGCGTGTGTGTCTCTCTATGTTTGTGTGTGTGTGTGTGTCTCTTTATGTGTGTGTGTGTGTGTGTGTGTCTCTCTTTGTGTGTGTGTCTCTCTCTTTATGTGTGTGTGTGTGGTGTCGCATACAGATGTGCTGAGGCAGCTGTTTGTCTGCTTCTCTAACGCCAGGAGCCCGGAGACTGAGGCAAGCAAGAAAACAACTCAGAAACATACAATAAATCAAAGCGGAAGCAAGATTTGAAACACTCTTAACCCCACACTGGCATCCCATTCTGATGCCGTAGCAAACACACTAGGGACGTCACGAGAACCGATACTTCGTAACCAAGTTGATGCGAGAATTCTAAAAACGTGACGGTACTTGTTTTTCTACCGTACCGTAGGTACCGTAGAAAGATTATGTGGGAAACATTCTCTAACAGCAATACCCTACCGATACCGGGGATGCAATTCCTACGGACATCACGTGGGCAGTATATACACCTACAAGTGTTGTAGTCAGAGTCGTGTCTGGAAGTACTTTTGCGTTTGAGGCGGATGATCAGGGATTAAGAATAGATTTGCAAAAACCTATATACAAACGGTGACATCAAGCTTTTCAAACGAAAGGAGGAAACACTTCCGAATTATCGAAGCACCTCAAAGACAGACATCCAGATTTATTCATAGAACTCAAGTTGAGAGAGTTTCAAGTCATGTTAAAGTTACATTAACAACGTATCCAAAGTGATATCTTGGTTATTCTTATCCTGAAATACACTGTGAAAAGCCCCGTTTACCGTTTGCATACCCACATAGCGCCACACTACAAACAACAACCACTCATTCATTTACTCAACATGCTACATACTTCACACTGTCAACAATGCATTCATTTGTATACCCAACGCAATGCTTACATTCATTAGTTTATAGTGGTGCAACGGATCCCGGGTTACCCGTGATCCATACGGATCAACCCTCACAGTTCGGGACGCAAGTGATCCGCTGATCGGCTGACTATGCAAATACAAAATCTAAAAAGTTGTACGTTCACGTGATCGGCCCATGTTTAGGACAATTCCGGTATTTAACACATTGAGCCCCCTTTCTGGTTTGTCTAGGATGAAATATAGTGGTTGACACACCGAAATGTTGACTATTGGTCCTGTCTCGGGTATTTGGCTCATTTCAAATCGAAACCGGACTGGAACCGGAAACGGACAGGGGGGCTGTTTATATTTGGTTGTATTCTTTTCGCTCGGTTCTCCGTCTCAACCGTAGGGCTAGAACCAGGGGCGTTGCTTCACTTAGGCACAGGCCCCCAACTCCCAATACACTAATGTGCGCACAATATGAAATAGATGGCTACAGAAGGGTATGTATGAGCTTCAAAATCATTATTGTCACTGTCATACTGTAGGCTATATTAAAGCACTGGTAAAGGTAAAGAATCAAAGATAGATTCATGAGTACCGTACAATTATATTTATTTAAACACATAGTTTTACGTCCGGCCCCCATCATGTCCTCATCCGATTCTTGCCTATCTCTCTCCTCCTCCCCCTGCCTGGCCCTGGACTGCCCAGCCTGTGCTCTTTCTCCCCTCTCTCCTCCTCCTCCTCCTCCTCCTCCTCCCTGACCCTCATTAGTGTAGCAGCCACTAGCCAGCAACATCCACATAGGCCTAAGTATACTCACTGCATGCATTTCATAGGCTTTCCTACTTAACAACTTACCTTTTTACCTTTTGAGTCTTCCAACAGAAATCAATAGATTTACAAAACGCCAAATAAAACAGAAACTGTATTTGGCTACGATGAAAAAGATGAGGATGTCTGCATTGCCTGGGGAGAGTGAAGACCCTCCCCAGGCAATGCAGACATCCTCATCCTTTTGAAAAATAATCTAAAGTTGTATATCCAGGTCTGCTGTTTATTTACTATCCATGTTAAAAAGAAGATGGAATAATGTCTCAGATTGCACATTATTTTGTTTTAAAATATTTTAAGATTTTATTTATACATTGGATGGACATCTTGAGTTAAGCTTTTATGTGGACACAAGCTATTTCTATAGTATTTACTATCCATGTCTAAAAGAAGAAGGAATAATGCCTCAGTTTGCACTTCATGTTGTTTGCCACTGTTCTTTTTTTGTAATGTTATAGTGGTTTATTTGTATTCATAACTTGAAGGCCAGTGCCACTGTTTATTGTAATGTTCAAATGTTTTTAATAAATGAGTTTATATTGAAGTACATGGGATTTATTGTTTTGTTTTTGTTTTTTACCGTGGTATCAAATTGGGTATCGATAATCGTGGAATTTCAATATCTGGTTTTGTGACATCCCTAAAACACACGCACGCACGCACGCACACACACACACACACACACACACACACACACACACACACACACACACACACACACACACACACACACACACACACCTATCAAGCAGAGTTCTCTTATAGACTGAGAATGGAGTGTGGACAGCCCCCCTTAAAGACCCTCCAGACTCCCTTAACTAGAAGGTAATCAACCAAACCCTTATCTCCATAAAAGGGGCCCCTTATCCACAAACACACACAACCCCCACTTCAGCACAACCGACACACTGCGCTAGGAAGCTGCATAATAGTTCGATCAAGTGTCAAGGTGTCCCTGAGCGAGGCACTCTTAGTGCTCGTGCCGAGCCGGCTGTCACCCTGTGTGGTCGACTCGGCCGTCGGCGTGTGCATGTGTGTATGAATGGGTGAATGTCAGGCAGCATTGTAAAGCTCTTTGGATAAAAGCAATATAAATGCAGTCCATTTACCAGGTGACGATGCATCAGGTTTCAGGCTGTTGCTAATCCATAATGTATGGGGGGGGGATGGCTGCCATTAAACAACCTTGACGCCCTGTTGCCTTCACCTCCCCCCCCCCCCCCCTCGCTCTGAACCCCGGGTAGTCGCCTCACGCGTCGCGGTCCAAAACACTTCATCACCGGCTAACAGTAGCAACTCTTTAGTTCCCTGCCAGTGTGCCGAAAAAATAATGCCTTCTTTACATCTCGCCGAATCCTGAAGTGGGCTGCAGGCCTTCGCTGTGTCTCACAAACACAAAGACAAGTGACTTACATAGACAGACACACACGTACTTACATAGACACACATACACACTTTCACACTTAGGGCATTTAGCAGATGCTTTTATCCAAAGTACACATCGGTTAATACACACATTGACCACCGACGGCAGAGTCAACCATGCAGGGCGACAGCCAGCTCGTCAGGAGCAGTTAGGGTTAAGTGTCTCGCTCAGGGACACATCAACACTCCGCTAGGAGGAGCTGGGGATCAAACCAGCAACCTTTCGGTTACAAGACAACTGCTCTACCTCCTGAGCTAAGCCGACCCACACACACACCTTGTTAGCCGCTCCCAGTGATCGCTGCGCTTAAAGCTAGCTGATTAACCAAAATGTTGCCGTCATTCTCACCTTAACACAATAAGTCATAAATCACAGTGCTTTCAGCAAGAGAGAAGACCCTAAAAACATGTTTCACGGACAAAAGTGCTTTTTGTGTTTGTAGAATTGGCCACAGCCTTAAAGAAAATGAAATTAGTTTGATTTCAGATCAGTTGCTTATTGAATCACAGCGATGTGACTTTCCTGAAACAAAATACAAAAAGGGACACTCGTCTACATCCTTCTGAAATCTTTTTGAGAAGGATTTTTTATTATTATTTATTATTATTAATATTATTTGCTTGTACTTTGTTTTTTATTTGTATTATATGTGCATAATTGTATTTGTCTGTGTGTTATATTTGAAAACTTAATAAATATATTTCTCAATAAATCTGAGGGAAAAATCTCTTGAATCTGGGGAGTGACAATGTTGAGGGGGGAGAGGGGGGGAGAGTAAGGAATGTCATTTTTATTTCCAGTGCCCCTACAATGCATTTTTCTAACTTTGTTTTTTTTTACTTCTCTGATTTAGTTTATTATTTTATTATTATTTTATGAAGATGTTTCTATCTGGTGCACTTTGAGTCTGCCTCATTACCCATCCATCAAAGACAAACAGCGGTCCGTTGTGCTGCTAAAGATATCAGGATGATCCATTAGGGTCGCTTTGTCTCTCGCTGAATGTCTCTCCGAGAGAACACGAAAATGGAGGACAACCGTTGTGAAGTTCAAACTTTGTTTAGGACCTTAAGTGTAAAGTTTAATGGAAATGTCAGTGGAATGTTGTAATGTTTTTTTCGCATTTGGCGAAGACGTTTCATACTTGGCACCGACCAATGAGATACAGTCCCCTGGGTATGGTCTGATAGGTCGATCGGAGTCTGTGTTTCACTCTGGAGACGTTAACACGTTCCCCCATAATATCTTCAACCCATTCCCACTGTGCATTTAGTGCGTTTTTGTTTTTGTTTTTAAATTCTAAACAAACTGCTCTTATCCGGGAGAAACCCGACAGATTAGCTTACTGGGGCATGCATTGACGTTTAAACAACTGCCCAAAGTGATCTTCAGAGGACAAAACAACAACAACAACAAACAACAGTGAGAAACAAGGGGCCACAGTACTGGAAAGAGAGAGAGAGAGAGAGAGAGAGAGAGAGAGAGAGACGGAGAGAGAGGGACAGAGAGAAAGAGACAGAGACAGAGAGAGAGAGAGATTTTGAGATTTTACAAACCAACTTTATTTACATATTAGTTATGTTACATGAACATTAATAAAGTACGATTTGTGCGTGTCTCTTCAGTTTGAGATAGCCTATCTTTTAAACATGTGTGCAAACAGCAAGTCATCCTCCACAACAGAACAGACAATGTTTTTGTAGCACCAGCGATTTTTGAAAGTGTCCACCTCGCCAATATTCTTATAAAATGTGTACTCTAGCCACAGCCTGGCCCTGATGTTGCAGAGCCAGACTGTGCGTGAATCCTGTCCTTCTTTGTTTTCCACACGGTTTTTTCTACTAATGTAGATCGCCATTTTTGCTTCCCCCGAGAGATAATTTAATAATTGCCACTTGTCCTTCCTTTCTTTTTCGTACTCAGCCCCCATGATAAAAACCTTCTCAGAGAAATTGACACCAAACAAATAAAAACCAATGCTAAGAGCGTGTAAAACTGTGCGAGCCTCTTGCACTCAGAAAAAACGTGAAAAACAGTCTCACGGAGATTACAGAAAGGACACATGCTCAAAACAGCTGGATTAAGAACAGAAATAAAAGAATTGGAGGCGATGGCGCCATGTAAAATTCTCCACTGGAGGTCGGCAGTCCGCTTCTTGAGGGGGGGTTTATAGAACAACTTCCACTGTGGGCCGGGCCCATTGCGGCCCCCTAACCTGTTGGTCCACACGGTGGGGGGGCGGTTGCTCAGCCCGGCACGGTTGATGCTCTTCACACAGTTCGCATAGAGAGTCTTTTTATCAGCCCTGTTTACGGAGAGCCTATTTGGGCGACAGGGAGTGAGCAGGGAGCCTGTCAGCTCCCCTACCACGGGGCTCAGGTGGACATCAGGGAAGGGGTCAGCGGGGTCTGGTGTGGCTCTCCCTAGGTTGTAGTCCATCAGAAGTCTTTTTTCTTTGATAGACAGTCTCTGTCTCCAGAGCTCCAGGAGTCTCCCTGCCACTCGGTGTGATTGAAGGCCCAGCAGAGTGCCCAGGGCCCCAACATTGTCCAGCGCTGGCCCCACTACGTCGAACAGCTGCTGTAGGCAAATGGTCCCTGAACTGCACAGTGCCCCCGTCAGGCCGGGAGTGGTACTGTTGGTGATGTCCAGCCTGGCCCCGTGGATTAGTGGCTCCTTTAACAACCAGTACAGAGAGTTAGCTTCTTGACACGTTAAATGACTAAAAAGGGCCCATGACTTAAAAACACCCTGATAAAACGGAGGTAACCCACTTAATTCTAAGAATTTAGAATCAGTTAAAAACAGAGCAGTATCTAGCCCCAGGTTACTTACACGTCTGAGAATGCAGCTGGCCACATTCCTCCATACCAAGTCTGTCGGACCAGACAGAAACTTTTGTAAAAACTGAATTCTAAAAGTGGCTGTTCTACTGGCCAGGTGGATGAGGCCTTGTTCCCCCTCCTCTCTAGATAAAAACAGCACTCCCTGTGGCACCCAGTGCAACCCATCCCAGAAAAAATCCACCATCTTTCTTTGAATTTGGGCTAATAAGCCTGAGGGAGGGTCAACACATGCAAGGCGGTGCCACAGTTGGGAGGCTACTAGATTATTTAAAACCAAAACTCTACCTCTATAGGACATATGCGGCAGTAGCCATTTCCATTTTTTAAGTTTACCTTCAACTTTTTCTGTGACGTTCTCCCAGTTCTTCTGGGCTATGGTTTCCTTCCCAAGAAAGACACCAAGGTACTTTAAGCCATCCCTCTTCCAGGTCAAATTTTGGGGAAGAACTGGGAGACCGCCACGCCATTCACCGACAGCGAGGGCCTCGCTCTTTCTCCAGTTAACCCTCGCATTCGATGTAGCTGTAAAGTCACTAATGATACTTGTTAAAATGTCCACATCTCTTTGGTTCTTAGTAAAAACAATGACATCATCAGCGTCTGCAGATAAGACAACATTCTCACTAAAACCAGGTAAAACCAGACCTTGTAGGTTGAAGCGTATTTTGCTGAGGAGGGGTTCTAGGGAGAGTGCATAGAGCATCCCGGACAGAGCACAGCCCTGCCTGACGCCTCTGCACACTCTAAAAGGAGCACACAGACCGCCGTTGAATTTCAGCACACTCTCAACCTCACTGTACAAGACTTTGATCTTGGCTATGAAACCAGCGCTGAACCCGATTTTTGCCATAACTTTCCATAGGAAGTTGTGTTCAACGCGGTCAAATGCCTTCTCCTGGTCTAGGGAAATCAAACCAGTATCAATGCCAATAGTCTTAGAGACCTCCAAGACATCCCGAATCAGGTAGACATTGTCTACCATGGACCTGCCGGGCACACAGTACGTCTGGTCCCGATGGATGGACTGCTCCATAGCTTCCCTCAGCCTGTTGGCAAAGGCTTTGGACAGAAGCTTGTAATCCACACAAAGCAAAGACACAGGCCGCCAGTTCTTTATGTCCTGCAAATTCCCCTTTTTCAGTAGAAGCGTAATGACTGCTCTACGGCAGGACATTGGCATGGAGCCGCAGGCCAGGCTCTCATTAAAAACATCCAACAAGTCTGCAGATAAAATTTTCCAGTACACTTTATAAAATTCAACTGTCAGACCGTCGATGCCCGGAGCCCTCCGCCCCTGCATGCTCTGTAAGGCGGCTAGAAGCTCCTCAATGTGCAGAGGCCTCTCTAGTTGTAAGTTGGTCTCCATAGAGACCTGGGGTAGCCCACTGCAGAACCCCTCCAGTGTGTCCTTCTCCTCATACTCCGAAGAGTAGAGGGAGGAATAAAAACCAGCAGCTCTCGCTCTTATCTGCCCTGGCTCCGTCAGCTCTTGGCCTGTGTCTGAGAGCAATGTGTGGATTACCCGCCTCTGTCCGTTCATCCTCTCCAGGCCGAAGAAGAAGCTAGAGGGAGCGTCCATCTCAGAGATGTTCTGAACTCGGGACCTGACTAACGCACCCTGTACTTTGGTGTCCAGCAGGTTAGCTAAAGCTAGCTTTTTTTCTTTGAGGATTTCAATATATCCCCTTTCTTCAGATGACTCACTCATCTTTTCCAACTCCACTATAACAGTCTCCAAGTCCTTCATAGACCAAGTGATGTCCTGTGAGACATTGAGGGTGTGCTGCTGACATAGAAGTTGAATTTGAGTCTTTCCATGGTCCCACCATTGCCTAAGACTACTAAAATCCCCCTTTGTCTGCCTAAAAACACCCCAAAAGAAACTCAAAGCATCCTTAAACTTTCTGTCCAATGTTAAAACAGAGTGCCAAAAACAGTGCCAATGTGCGCTTTTTGGCTTAAAATCTCTAATTAGAACATGACATACAATCAAGGAATGATCACTAAAACCGGTGGGCAAAATTTTACACATTTTAAGAATGTTAAAATGGTGCTTAAAAACATAAAAATAATCAAGTCTAGCTGAGGAGATCCTATTCTCTCTGAGGTGGGACCATGTGTACTGTCGGCAGTCTACATGCGTCCTTCTCCACACGTCCACCAGGCCATGAGAAATGACCAGCTGCCTCAGTGCATGTTGAGAGGCTGGATGTGGCTCTGCATGGTTGCGATCTAATGTCTCATTTTCTGTGCAATTGAAATCCCCACCCAGGAATAGATAATCCACTGAGTTGCAACTATTTAATTGATTTGTTATTTTTTCTAAAAACAGCTTCCTCTCTGTACCATTGGTTGGAGCATAAACATTTATAAAAACCACATTAAAGACTTCACAAACACATGTGGGAGGGGGGAAGGGTGTCGGGGAGGGGAGGGTCACAGCTCAGACACCGGGGGGAGGACGCAGCCAGCGGGCGCCTCACATCACTCGCGGCATACTGTACTGTACCTTTAGTCACCTATCATTGATTGGGCTAATTTGGACGTCCAGCCGCCATTTTGTTAAAGGTTCTGGGTTTCCTAGGCACATTTGGTCAACATGAGGAGATACAAATGTCTACAGGATTACATGCCTGTAGAAGACAAAGGTCAGATAATATGTCCGTCCAAAGTCTGCAGCTATGTCAATTGATATAGCTCCCCCTATCGCCCGATCTGGGTACAATTTGGAGAAGTTGCATTTTCAGTTAATAGTTTTACCGCTCCCTATAGCCTGATATGGATACAATTTGGAGGGGTTCATCTCCAACAGCCAATAAGTTGGTCCCGCTCAAATCAAATATTCCACCTATGAACCGTTGTGATTTTATTCACAGGCCACGCCCATTTCGATGCCACGCTTTAATGAAAAAATGTTGTCATTATCTTGTTCAAAATTTGATTCTCAACGACTTTTGTACTAGACTCAAGATCATGGGAGTCCATTTTGATGTTGACATAAGCTTTTAAGTCTTTATACGTTTTAAACCACACCCCTTTTAGAAGTGAATGGCTCCTGGGCGCTTTAGTTTTTATTGAACAGACTTCGTACGGACTTCGTTTTATTGTACAGACAATTTTAATGTCAGATTGAAGACATTGGTCCATAGATGATAGTTGCTAAAGTATTTTTGTCTAAGTGAAAAAACCTAGGAAGGAAACCTTAAGGAATTTAGTGTTTTTAACAAAATGTCATGTTCAGCTTGTTCATAATGCTCTAATCGGGATTCGAACACTCAATCAAACAATCACCAGTACAAGGCATTATCCCATTGTGCCACTGACATTCCTGAACTGCATGAAGCCTGTTGAAAATCCATATTGATAAGCACACAACATCAAGAAAACTCCAGCACACATTTCACAAGAGATTTAAGGGCTTTCTTAAAAAAGTATTGTTCCAAAAATTTGCACTGTTAATGGTATCCACCTAATGATAGCCGTATGGTAGTTACACAATAACAAAATGGTCAGATAGGCAAAATGGGTTGAGACTGGATTTTTGGCTTTTCTATGAACTTGTGGGAAAAGTAAACATTTTTACATTTACATTTACATTTAGGGCATTTAGCAGACACTTTTAACCAAAGCGACTTACAATAAGTGCATTTGTTACAATAAGTACATTTGTCATAAGAAGTGAAACAATATATCGCTGTCGGTACAGTAAAGATGTTCATAGAAGAAGTGCAAGTATTACAATCGCTAGACTAACCCATTCCCCGTGTAAAGCAAAGATAGCAGCTACTGTAGATGCTCCACAATTAAGTACCTGGTTTTAAGCACCCTGGTCTCACAATCAAGCACCCTGGTCTTCTTTTTACAGCAGAAGACCAGGGTGAAAAAGATGCATCTGATTTTAGCGATTAATATGATGAAAGAATTTTGAGTCCAGGTCAATCTGGTAAGGAGAAATAAGGCTAGCTCATATTTTTTCTAAAATAGCACCACCTTTGGGTGCAGTACCACAATTTGGGTTTAGCGGTAGTGGGGGGTATTGGTATCCACCTAATAATAGTTGTATGTTTTTTTATACAATAACAAAATGGTCATATAAGAAAAATGGGCTAACTGCTCCAACTTTATTGGCTAATATTTCTCAAATGGAACTAAATAAAACAAATTCTGTTTCATGATTTTTGTGAGGCTTGGTCTAAAGATTTTATGTGGCAGTTTTGGTGAATTTTTGATTATTTTTGTAGCCTGTGAATCTTTTTATCAAGTTTGGCTTTAATATGAAATTGTTGGAAAAGATGCATCTGATTCTAGAGATTAATATTATGAAAGAATTTTGAGTCCAGTGGGGTATTCCACAAAGCCCGTTTTACCACATAACCGGGTAAGTTAACCCAGGGTTTGCGATAACCCTAGGTTTTCCGTTCCAAAATGAACACGGTATGTTAGTTACTATAGAAACATATGCTCTGAATCAAACCTGGTCGGAGCAGGTTTTGCGCAGGTTAAGTTTGGAACATAACCCGGTTTTGGGTATTTAAACCCGCGTTCACCACAGACTCCATGTGTTCACAATGGCACGCCCTTTTGATGAGAGGCCTGTTGATATCGGAGCGCAAATTATTCGTGCAATCCACCAGCTCGACATCTTGGCATATCCGGATGACTTTTTGCTGGAGATATATATAGATTCTCGCGCAAATCTTTAATATATTTAAATAGCCTTCTCCATCCTTACATAGCCAACACTACCAATCCAGGACCTGGCCTCAGTTCACTCAAAAAAAACATTTGGAACATTTGCGCTGTGGCACGCACACGGTTTGCATGTGTTACTTCGAAGACAAACAAAATCTAAAATACAAGAAAAACAGAAAAGCCTACATTCAACCAGTGGGGTACCCTCACATGGCCCCTGACTCTCTGAGGAGGTACCTCCTCCATGCCAGGGCGCCCTGAATTTATGTCTATTGCCAGCTCCTCCATCAGGTCAAGACAATTTGAGGGCCAGATCCAGTCTGCCGACTGTCGGCCTTTTCACGCTTAAAAAAAAGGCTTATTTAAATGCAGGAGTGACAAATATGGTCTGACAATTTAAATGCTGGACTGACAAAATATACCAATACGATGGTGGGAAAAGCTTACCAGTTTGTATGTTTTATACTTCATTTTTATACTTGATCCGCTGATGACTTGGGAGCCATCGGAGTACATATTTTTTAGAAGAAAAGGGTTATGTGGTAGGAACGTTAAGAATGCTTAACTGGGATATTAATAGATTCATGGCTCAAATATTAAGGATCATGCTTTTGACATGTAACTAACGCATTTACGCAGTCAGCGATCCGCTGCCAGGCTTTGGTTCTCTGGGTTAAAGAGGCTTTAGCGTTCCCTTTTCTTGTGATAATGTCCTTCTCCTCGTCATAGCCCTCCAGGAGAACCTGGAGTTCCATTTCACTGAAATAAACGGCCCGTTTCGCCATTTCGATCAGGGTTTCCATGATCCATACATCACGTCTTTAGGGTTGGCGTGGACGCGCACAACCCTGTGTTAACCAACCCGTGTTGATTGAACTAATGCATAACCCGTGCGGTGGAACCGACAGCTCTGGTTTAGTTGGCACAGGGTCAATCAACCTAGAGTTCAGCGTTAACTCTGTGTTTGTTAAACCTCCGTTCGTGGAATACCCCGTAAATTTACGTTTATGGGTAGTGGGGGTTATTGGTAACCATAACTGAAAATTTCAAGAGTTTTCGACTTACGGCTGCAGTATGACTTTTACAGAATTTGAGGAAAAATAAAAACGTTACAGAAACAATAGGGGACGCCTAATGAAACTAACAATAACAATAACAATAGGCTGCCTTCGCACTGTGTGCTTGGCACCCTAATAATAATTAATATTTAGATAATTAATAACCTTTAAACAAATGAGTTACCCTCAGAAAATTTAAAATAATTTGATGACATCCATTGTAATTCATTGCAGGCTGGTGGTGAAGACTGAAGGTTTGTTGTAGAGATCTGTTGGTGATTGGTCAACAAGCAACAGGTGTGCAGCCTTCCCCAGCCCCAGAGTCCAATCAGACTCCGCCAAGTGTGGCTGCTTAAACCCGACGTCATCCACACACACACACACACACACACACACACACTCCACAATGATAACCTTTATACCTTGCATATTTCTAACACAATTAAAGTTATGTTCAGCATCAACAAGTGTTGCTGAAATAAGCGACAGCCATCATCCACACACACCCACACACACACACGCACGCGCACACACACACGTGCGCATTAGTAGCCTTTTAGTAAGACCTGTCACTCTCTCTGGCAACAGAGAGAGTGGAACAAAAGGCAGGGACGCCCGCCAGACAGCCCAGCTGTCCCCTCCAATCCTCTTCACCCCCCCCTCCCCCCAATTAGATTGCCACTCGATAGGATTCAATCACATTTTTATTAATTATGGCACAGTGAGTGGGGGTTTAATCTACGGCGAGCTTCAGGAGTCATGTTCTGCTCAACAGACCACAGGTATACGAAGGGGGGGGTCTCTCTCTCTCCTTCCTTCCAGTGGTCTCTGATATAGAACCCTAAAAGATGAGAGACGGAGACCAGAGAAAGGGGAGAGGGGGGAGACTCCACGGTTTCAACCAATCACAGGACGAGCCTTTCAACGCCTGCACAATTCAACCAATCACAGGACGAGCCTTTAGACACCAGCGTGTTTCAACCAATCACAGGACGAGACAAGCCTTTCAACACCTGCACCTTTCAACCAATCACAGGACGAGCCTTTAGATACCAGCGTGATTTAACCAATAACAGGACAAGCCTTTAGACACCAGCGTGTTTCAACCAATCACAGGACGAGCCTTTAGATACCAGCGTGTTTCAACCAATCACAGGACGAGCCTTTCAACACCTGCACCTTTCAACCAATCACAGGACGAGCCTTTAGACACCAGCGTGATTTAACCAATCACAGGACGAGCCTTTAGATACCAGCGTGATTTAACCAATCACAGGACGAGCCTTTAGACACCAGCGTGTTTCAACCAATCACAGGATGAGACAAGCCTTTCAACACCTGCACCTTTTAACCAATCACAGGACGAGCCTTTAGATACCAGCGTGATTTAACCAATAACAGGACAAGCCTTTAGACACCAGCGTGTTTCAACCAATCACAGGACGAGCCTTTAGATACCAGCGTGTTTCAACCAATCACAGGACGAGCCTTTCAACACCTGCACCTTTCAACCAATCACAGGACGAGCCTTTAGACACCAGCGTGATTAAACCAATCACAGGACGAGCCTTTAGATACCAGCGTGATTTAACCAATCACAGGACGAGCCTTTAGACACCAGCGTGTTTCAACCAATCACAGGACGAGCCTTTAGACACCAGCGTGTTTCAACCAACCACAGGACTAGCCTTTAGACACCCGCGTGTTGCAACCAATCACAGGACGAGCCTTCAGACACCAGCGTGTTTCAACCAATCACAGGACGAGGCGAGCCTTTCAACACCAGCGCCTCTCAACCAATCACAGGACGAGGCTTTAGACACCAGCGCCTCTCAACCAATCACAGGACGAGGCCTCAGACATTAGCGCCT
Source organism: Pollachius pollachius (assembly GCF_949987615.1). Taxonomy (NCBI): domain Eukaryota; kingdom Metazoa; phylum Chordata; class Actinopteri; order Gadiformes; family Gadidae; genus Pollachius; species Pollachius pollachius. The sequence goes on along the minus strand of NC_136946.1, from coordinate 22,739,622 downwards.
CTCAACCAATCACAGGACGAGGCTTCAGACACCAGCGTGGTTCAACCAATTACAAGACGAGGCAAGCCTTTCAACGCCAGCGCCCATCAACATTTACATTTACATTTAGATTTAGGGCATTTAGCAGACGCTTTTATCCAAAGCGACTTACAATAAGTGCATTTGTTACAATAAGTACATTTGTCATAAGAAGTGAAACAATATATTGCTGTCGGTACAGTAAAGATGTTCATAGAACCAAGTGCAAGTATTACAATCGCTAGGCTAACCCATTCCCCGTGTAAAGCAATGATAGCAGCTACTGTAGATGCTACACAATTAAGTACCTTGAATAAGTGCAATGTACAAGTGCCAGGACGTACAACATTCAATGGTGGCTGTGCATTGGTTTCTATGCAGAGTCGAGATGAACTCTGAACAGGTGAGTTTTGAGCGGAGGGATCGAGCTGGGGTGTGTGGCTTTACTAATGCTTGGAGGTAGGCAGGGGCAGTTCCATCGACTGCCTTGTATGCCAGTACCATCATCTTGAATCTGATGCGAGCTATTACAGGGAGCCAGTGGAGGTCTCAACCAATCACAGGACGAGACGAGCCTTTAGACACCAGCGCGTTTCGACCAATCACAGGACGAGACGTCCTTTTGGAGGGATTCAAACTATGACGACATCATCAGAACGGCAGAGGCTGACGACAAACTACTTTATAAGTGTCAGTCAGTCAGTCAGGGCGCACTCACACTAGGCCATCTGTACCGTGCCCAAGTCCGTTTGACACCTGTACCCCCCCCCCCCCCGCTGTGCGCTGGCCTGTGCTCGCAATACATATTATATGATTTAGATATCTATGTATAATATGATATTATTTAGATCTAGAGCTCCAGGACTCCCGCCGGGGCACCCGGAGTGTTCTAGAATATTTTACAGAGCACGGCCAAAGGCTGTGTGCGCCTCGCCATTGCGATACATCCATTGTAAACAGAGCACATGGTTCCGTGGCCCCAAGCTGCTCAGGGCCACACCCCCACCCTCCTCCTTGACCCGCCTCTCTCCTCCTCATTTGCATTAAAGCGACAGACACCGAAACGGTGCATTTGGGGAAAGCTCAACATGCGACTGGCTCGTAGTGGCTGTAATTCGGGAACGTCTTCAAATACTGTGTTAGGGGCCCACTAATATCTATATTAAAGCATCCATGAAGCAGCATGCCATGGGACCTTTAAAAAATAAGAAGAGATATATTTTTCAAAACTAATGGTTGCAGTAAGACCATATGGAGGCCATGCAGGAACGTCGCTGGCAATTGAAGCATTCGGGGCTGTAGCCCAGAAGTTAGAGCCCTTTTAAAACGGGGGTTCGGGGGTTTCTTACAACATACCGGACAACATACTAGTGTACTCGTCATTGCTAAAATTTCACATAATTTCTGGACATTACAGGACAAGAAATATTTTTGTCCTGTGCGTAATTGTCAAGATGCACATTTCAATTAAAACTCACCTTTCTTCTTTTATACCTGTTTGATGACTACATTTTCATTTAATTTACTTATTTCCCGGTCCTAAGTCATGTTTAGGGATACACAGTTGAACAGTTGTACAACAAAATGGTGACATGCGGGACGTTTGAAACAAGTGTTTCAATCGTCCTGACAGCGACTACTGGCACTTAAACCTTTTTTACCTCTTAACTTCAAAACTCTGACATTGCACAATTTAGGACAGGTTTAAGTACTAATTCATCTGTTGTATTGTCATATTATTATGGCATGAAACAAAAAACACAACTGTTGATTACAAAAAAACTAATGCACGAAAGATTTTACTTACCGCACTCAAAAACAGGTTCGCGGGGATAACATTTGAACGGTATGACGTCATTGCACAAAATTTCCCGGGGTTGGTCAGTCTTGCGTGCTGAACGTAGTGACGACTGAAAGACTTCAGTGGTTTTCAAAGAAATCGCTGTGTTTCAATTGTCCCGTGTTTCAGTTGACCCGGCTCTCCCCTACAATATTGCATCTGTCAGTTTTCAAATTTGCTGAACAAAATGGTAAACTTCCATAATTGTCGATAGTCAACTTATATAGTACATTTATTAAGCTCTCAGCAGCATAATCATACAGCTTCGCCACATCGGCGGGAAAACCCGGCACACGCAAAGTACATCCATCGAATCAGCCTTTAACACCAGTCTGCATGAATCGTATAACAACTGGATGGCAGGGGACGCGGACAAGGAATACACCGCAGGGGGGAACATGAGAGCCCCAGCTCGCTGCATACTAGTAGCCTGGGTCTTTAAGCGTGGAACAAGCTGGATATGGAGTGGGTGAAAAACTCCTTAAGTGTGTGTGTGTGTGTGTGTGTGTGTGTGTGTGTGTGTGTGTGTGTGTGTGTGTGTGTGTGTGTGTGTGTGTGTGTTACTATGTTCGAGCCTGCACGAGAGTTCAATGTTGTCATCAGCCGTTACGTCTGTCTGACCAATCGCAGTTCAAGGCCGACCTGGGCTGTACCACTTCGGGAGGGGCCGCTCAGTTACTCCCCTCTAGACAAAATTGACTTGGTTGTGAAACGTTAACGGCCCACCGGGAATTCTCCCGACTTTCCCGATTACCACTCCGCCTGTGTGTGTGTGTGTGTGTGTGTGTGTGTGTGTGTGTGTGTGTGTGTGTGTGTGTGTGTGTGTGCAGGCGTTATTTGATTGCCTGGTAAACATGTACGGTAATATCATTCATACTGGTTTAAATGATACATTTGATAGTATTTCCAATCTTTGCTGAGCAAGAGTTTTGTTCGAAAGTTCAGTGATGGAAACAAATAAAAGCCTGGGCTATTGAAGTTTTACGGTAGCCTACCACTGTCATGCACCTAACCAATGTCAAGTGGACCGGGTTGAACTCACTGCGGGTCTCTCTTCTTATATCCATCTTACCAAATATATTTTATTACTGTCCTTCTCAACACTCCCTGATCTCACTAAAAGGCTAGCAGAATGAAACAGCAATATCGACGAGATGCGCTATGCATAGAGAAGAAGGAATACCAACGTTGAATTTGCAACATTTTGCAACAAATTATTCTTTATCTGCCCATATATGGACACGTCAGAACTTTGCGGTTTTCACTGGCTACAATGTTGCATCTATGGGTGCTGGTAATGCAACCACAAAGAAATAAACTCTACGGGGCTATTTTCAGCATTATTATGTTTTTTGTTATTTTTTTGACAGCACAGCGATCCGGGGCTATTCCCAAAAGATCCGGGGCTATAGCCTCAAATGCCCAGGTCTAAGGCATGCCTATATGGAACAAGTTCTGGTGATCTAGAGCAGGGGTCGGCAACTGGCCCGCCAGATTTTTCAGATTATTCAATTATTTTTAGGGATGCAACGGAATGAAAATTCTTGTCTAATACCAAAAATGGCTTTTGCAGTTTTTCATTTGTTAAAGACAGTTAAACCTTCATTTATAAGAGTCAAAACGGCTCACACGTGCTATCAATATTGAAGAAAACAACACAAACACATTGATGCAATAAAGGGGTGATGCCCGGCATACTTGCCTATGCTCCTAAAACGACAGAGCAAACAGCTAAACATTATTAAAAAAAAACATAATTTGCCGCACAATACCAGTGTACATCACAGGGTTTGGGGATGGGGGTGGGCCTTTCTCGGAGGGGTTTCTTGTAGGGATTCTTTTAGGGGGGTTCTGGTGGTTTCTGGTTTCGTTTTGCGTTCGGTTTGGGACGGACATGCCTCGGTTTTTCACCTAATGTGAAAAGTTGCATTTCCCATTGGTCACGATTTATTTCATGTCTTTTAATCTATTCCTCTCGTGCGTCTTGATTGCGTACATGGAGGAGAAGGTCGACTCGCACGTGTAGGTGGAAGGAAGCATTGTAAGCACACTGTAAAAAAAAATTGTAATATATCAGAATTTTACTGTTTATTTTACAGCTTTTGTTTGTATTTTTAAAATACCATTTAATTTACATAAAGAGACTGTGATTTTACATGTCAAATGTAAACTAACATGCAATCACTGTAACTGTGAAAACACACAATATTCCTGTTCTTTTACAAAAAAAACTATTAGAAATCCATATATTTATTGCTAAAATACGTTCACAAATATATCATAATTTCACTAATATTTGTCTGTTATTTAAGAGAATAAACTGTAAAATTCAACTTTAAAACTCTAAAAATAGTAAAAAATCTTTTAAAGTTACTGAAAAATTAAAAGTAAAATAACTATTTAATTGGTAATTTTACTATAATTTCTTTGTTAATTGACTAACAGGAGTCAAGAGACTCGCGTTTTACGTGCACGTAAAACGCGAGTCTCTTGACTCCTCCGAGTAGGACACCCAAAAGGCACAGACTCGCACTTCTGAGCGCATCACCAACAAAGGAGCTTGTTTGGAAATCAATTAACTCCATCTCAAATGCAGCCTGATCCAACGAGGGGATGGATTTTTTGGCCAGGCAGGAGAAGACTGCACTTGATCGGACAGTGAGAGGGTCACGGGCAAAGGCTATGATTTCCCTTGGGAGAGAGTAGTCTTCAAACCTTGAAGTGAACTCGGCCATCAGCTCTGTCACTTGTCCCGGTAACAGTGTTTTCAGTGTAGCGAAATGTAGGAGCCTGCCAGTTGATATATCGGACTCCAACGACTCCAGCTTCCGCGTGAATGACTTAGACTTTGAAGCTTTTCAACCATGTCCACTATAGTCCGGCCTCTACCCCGTAGCTGCAGATTAAGCATGTTTAAGTATTGTCATCCAGATGGGCAAGGTGGTTTGTAAAGGACCCAATTTCTAAATTAGTTCTCAAGAAAACACAGCACTATCGAGTATTCATGAGCTATAATAATTATTATGATTAGCTTTTATTTTTTGGTGAATTCATAATGCTTTATAGTCTGCCTTGTTGGAAGGACTTTTATGTTGAAATAACGTGCGGTATTAAGAGCGAGTTCCTGGCGCGGACGAAGGAGAAGAACAGAACGCAACAGAAACATTAACAAAGACACAAAGATAGTGATACAGTTTAAATATTTAATTGTTAATTGGGAACTAATAATTAATTAACGGGATGTCCCCCGCTCGCTTATTTTTTATTTTTACTTCAATAATCACAATCGCGTTGGCAGGTTACAACGTGATCAGACATGAAATGTACGCGATTAGGGCATACACTTGTTCATATGTAGGCCTTATATGTAGGCCTACATATAGTCATTGTGTTGTAGGCATATTACTACGGCAGCTGATGGGCCTGCGATGCAAATTCCAGATGCATTTTCAAGTTGTGGGGCTCTGGAGTCAATAACGGCGAAGCTATTGAAATTTTTGCCAAATAAAAATTCCTCAAAAATAAGATGAGACATATTTTTCAAAAATAAAGGTTTTAGGAAGACAATATAGAGACCTCGCCTATATGGAACAAGTTTTGAGGGCTCTAGACTCAATAATGGAGACGCTATTGAAATTTTTGCTAAATAAAAATTCCTCAAAAATAAGAGGAGATATATTTTTAAAAACTAAAGGTTGTAGTAAGACCATATAGAGGCCATGCCTATATGGAACAAGTTTTGGAGCTCTGGAGTGAACAATGGCGACGCTATTGAAATTGTTGCCAAATACAAAATCCTCAAAAATAAGAGGACATATTTTTCGAAACTAGTAAGACCATATAGAGGCCATGCCTATGTGTAACAAGTTCTGGGGCGCTAGAGTCAATAATGGCGACGCTATTGAAATTGTTGCTAAATAAAAAATCCTTAAAAATAAGTAGAGATATAGCTTTCCAAAATAAAGTTTTTAGTAAGACAATATAGAGACCTCGCCTATATGGAACAAGTTTTGGGGCTCTAGAGTCACTAATGGCGACGCTATTGAAATTTGACCATTGTGGTCGTTTTCCGTTTTGCACTTTGCAGACGGTCCCTAAACTCGCGGCTGAAAGCCGACTGCAAGCCATTGTAATTCACCGTTCTCTAAAGACGGCTGTTTGGATGAAAACAAGGTTGTAGCTGGTTCTCTAGGTTACTACATTTAGCTAGAGGTGACATTTGTGTCACAACGATATTTCACTGATGATCTGTTGAACCGCAAACTCCGAATCTGCCAATTTCTTTCCATCTTTACGGAAGGAACAGAGGCAGCGCGCCGTCAATGATGCGAACGTCTCCAATCTAATCCAAATGATTAGTAAACATTATATTAGCGACAGATAGCATAAAGACACACCATGTATGTGTGGGAAGGGGGGGGGGGGGTCATTAAACTGTAACCCATCGATCTTAGCCTGTCAATCAATGCTTCAGTTTGAGCGCGAATCAAGCCGCCGTGGTCCCGACGTTACATCCTTAATGAACTGGAAGCAGCAGCAGCAGCTCTCTGATACAGACACCCCCCCCCACATCTTCATTCCCGCGGGAATGAGTCCTACAGCCTCCACGACGTGCGGACACTGCTGAATAACCTCTCTCTCTCTCTCTCTCTCTCTCTCAATTTCAATGCTTCTCTCTCATTTAAACCTCTGTTGAAATCTAACTCTCTCAATCTCTCTGCAGTTCCAGCATGCTAACAGACACACACACACACACACACACACACACACACACACACACACACACACACACACACACAAACACACACACAGCAGGACACCAGCCCATAGCTCAAGGCAGCTTCACGAATAAACACAAACTCATGTTATTTAGTTATCCT